>NW_027464905.1:37500-50000 GCF_043290135.1 Rhipicephalus microplus
CGCGCCGTGCTCTCCGCATCAACCGCGTACGCAGCGAACCGCAAACGTCGGGCGCAGCCTCCTCACCTCCCTGCGCTTTGCGCGCGAACGTTCCCTGTTCGCGCGGCAAAGCCTGGAGGAGGCACGGCCCCGCAGCGTGTTCGAGCGCCCGGTCTACGGGACACCCTGCTTACTTCGAGGGCAACAAGCGCAACGCAAGGCTGCGATCTCGCGCACTTTGCGCACGGCTGGAGAAGCTTTGCTGGCCGGCTTTCGCTCCTCGTGTTTACCGTGCGTTAAAGTTGCGCGTCCGTGGCTCTCGCAGCTCTTGCGCGCCCGGTCGCAGAGAGGAGTACGCAACCTCGACCGCACTTTCCCTGCAGGCTTCCTTCCGACTCGAAGTCCTGCGGCGGTCTCAACGAGGTGCCACATCCTCAATGCAGTCGGTCGCCCCCGTTTCGGTTGGGCTCTGGCACGACGGTCGCCACCGTCTCGCCCTTGAGTGGCCGCTGTTGGCGCTCGCTGTGAGGTGTTCAGCGTGCTGTCCGTGTTGCCGACGCGGTCAAAACGAGTCGACGGCTCACGTTCCCTTGTGCGCCGAAGGCTCTCTTGATATGTGATCCGACCCTCAGACAGACGAAGCCAAGGGAAGACCCAAGGCCGCAATGTGCGTTCAAAGAATCAGTGCTCAGTGTGTCCTGCAATTCACACCAAGTCTCGCAGCTGGCTGCGTTCTTCATCGACCCGAGAACCGAGTGATCCACCGCTTAGAGTCGTGAAAAAGTGTTTGTTCAATTCCGTACAGTCAAAACCAAACGTTTCTGGCACTCGGCCAAACAGTGGCCAAGAAGGGCGCTTTTCAGCGCACGCTTGGACTCCAAAACTCTGC
This sequence comes from Rhipicephalus microplus, assembly GCF_043290135.1. Lineage (NCBI taxonomy): Eukaryota > Metazoa > Arthropoda > Arachnida > Ixodida > Ixodidae > Rhipicephalus > Rhipicephalus microplus. The sequence goes on from NW_027464905.1 coordinate 38,369, forward strand.
CGCGCCTTTTTCGGCTGCCGCAAATCGAGCAAACGGTGCGTTTCGGACGGCGTTTCGCTTCCGCTACTTGCGAGTGCTTTCGTGGTCCACCCCTCTATAAATACTCGGGAGGCGTCGAAGCCGGTTCTCCAAGCCGGACCCGTAGGTATCGTTGTGTGCTCGCTCTCATTGGCCCGCCTAACCAGAAAATGCCTGCGGTACACCCATTTGGATAAGAGTGCACGCAGATGCGGGCCTCGACGGCTACACATTTCCTCGGGCGGCCGCCTCCCGGCCTCCGTGGAGCGCGGGATGCACGGTCCCATCGACAAGCCTCTCCCGTTTTTACCGTGGCGTCGCGGTTCACCACGGCGGGCGGGTCGGTCTCCTCCGCATAAAAAGGGGGACCCCCGCTTTTTGTTCCACGAAATCGCACAAGCTTTTTTCGCATCCACGGTTTGCCACCGCACACCAAAATGCCGATCCGGCTGCCTACTTTAGCCAACAGGTGGAGCCAGGCGCGCCGTACTTGCGCGGCACTTCCCACGTCCACCGAAGTCGGTGCCAAGGACCACTTTCGGCGCCGGAGCCGCGTACGAGCCTACTCGAGGCGGAAGAACGAAGCCAGCAAGGGCCTGGCCGCAAGTGCGTTCAATTGTCGGGACGTCCAAGTCCCTCGTTCTTCCGTGCTTCCTCTTTCGGCAAGTCGTTGCGGCACCTTCCCAAAGCGCGCAGACCCGCTAATCGCGACGAGCGCGACGTGGCCGTGCCGCCTTTCCCTCGGCAGCAAGCAAAACGCCTGGCAACGTCGACGCTCCCCTAACCGCGATCTCGCACCGTGTTTCGTGTGGCGAATTCAAAAGCCGGCCGGCGCTGCTGCAACCATTACGGTCGGTACGCATACGCCGCGGAGGGCGGGACGGTCATCGGAGCGTGCGGTTCCTCCATCGAGTACTGCGCACCTCGGCCGTCGCATCGCCGTGCCATGACCGGCCGCGCGTCAACGCGAACCGGTGCCAGCGAGATCCCTCGCCTGCAAGAACCGACCGGCAGCCTCCGTCACCCGAGGACGCGGAGGCGCTTGCCGCGGACGGCGGGACGGTATGCACTGGTGCACAGCGGACCCGTCACATCGCCAGTTCCTTGACCGACCGCCGACGCTTGTGCCGTTCCTCTCGTACTTGGCAGTCGCCGCGCGATTGTCGGGTCTCGTTCTTGCACGCTCGAACGGTCGGGAGGGCACTCGGCTGGCGTTTCGGGAACGCGCAGCCTCGCCTTCTACCGACGTAACCACGACTCGCCGTTCGCGCTCCGCCGCTCCTGTTTACAGTACTAGGCGGTCCCGCAGCGGTCGGGTCGCGCATTTCGAGCGCTTCGAGCCACGGTGCAGTGGCGGGTCGAAAGCCGACCTATGAGTGCGTTGCGCCGTTTGTACCCGCGTCCGCCACCTGGCCGACCGTCCAAGGTCGCGGTGTTGGCGTCCGCTGGGCGCAACAATTTGTCACGGGGTGCCGCTCCACATTCAGGCAGCCCCGTGGGGAAAAGCCGACCCCGCGTCCAAACGGGGTCAGCGGCAGAAAGTGTCGGGCGCAGACGCAGCTGAGGCGCTCACCCTTCACAATCCGTTAATGATCCTTCCGCAGGTTCACCTACGGAAACCTTGTTACGACTTTTACTTCCTCTAAATGATCAAGTTTGGTCATCTTTCCAACAGACCGGCGCAACCGAAAGGCCGCGCCGGACATCGGTCCGAAGACCTCACTAAATCATTCAATCGGTAGTAGCGACGGGCGGTGTGTACAAAGGGCAGGGACGTAATCAACGCGAGCTTATGACTCGCGCTTACTGGGAATTCCTCGTTCAAGGGGAACAATTGCAAGCCCCTATCCCAATCACGAAAGAAGTTCCACGGGTTACCCAGTCTTTTCAGACAGGGATAAAGACACGCTGCTTCCTTCAGTGTAGCGCGCGTGCGGCCCCGGACATCTAAGGGCATCACAGACCTGTTATTGCTCTGTTTCGTGCGGCTAGGAGCCGCTTGTCCCTCTAAGAAGGTTGTAAGGTGCTGGGAACCCCGCACCTATTTAATAGGCTAGAGTCTCGTTCGTTATCGGAATTAACCAGACAAATCGCTCCACCAACTAAGAACGGCCATGCACCACCATCCACCGAATCAAGAAAGAGCTCTCAATCTGTCAATCCTCCCAGTGTCCGGGCCGGGTAAGTTTTCCCGTGTTGAGTCAAATTAAGCCGCAGGCTCCACTCCTGGTGGTGCCCTTCCGTCAATTCCTTTAAGTTTCAGCTTTGCAACCATACTTCCCCCGGAACCCAAATACTTTGGTTTCCCGGAAGCTGCCCGCCGAGTCATTTGAGTAACTCAGGCGGATCGCTGGTTGGCATCGTTTATGGTCAGAACTAGGGCGGTATCTGATCGCCTTCGAACCTCTGACTTTCGTTCTTGATCAATGAAAACATTCTTGGCAAATGCTTTCGCAGTAGTTCGTCTTGCGACGGTCCAAGAATTTCACCTCTAGCGCCGCAATACGAATGCCCCCGTCCGTCCCTCTTAATCATTACCTCGTATTCCAAAAACCAACAGAACAGAAACGAGGTCTTGTTCTATTATTCCATGCAAGTTTATTCAGGCGACTCGCCTGCGTTGAGCACTCTAATTTTTTCAAAGTAAAAGCACCGGCCATCTCGAGGCACACAATGAAGTGCACCAAGAAAGAACCGGCATGATGTTCAGTCCGAGCCGTCGCATCGGGTAGATGCACTACTCGTCTGGAACTGAGATCCAACTACGAGCTTTTTAACCGCAGCAGCTTTAGTATACGCTATTGGAGCTGGAATTACCGCGGCTGCTGGCACCAGACTTGCCCTCCAATTGATCCTCGTTAAAGGATTTAGAGTGTACTCATTTCAATTACGGGGCCTCAAAAGAGTCCCGTATTGTTATTTTTCGTCACTACCTCCCCGTGCCGGGAGTGGGTAATTTGCGCGCCTGCTGCCTTCCTTGGATGTGGTAGCCGTTTCTCAGGCTCCCTCTCCGGAATCGAACCCTGATTCTCCGTTACCCGTAACAACCATGGTAAGCAAGTAACCTACCATCGAAAGTTGATAAGGCAGACACTTGAAAGAAACGTCGCCGGCTCGTGGCCATGCGATCAGCACAAAGTTATCCAGAGTCACCACACAATACGGGCCGAAACCCGATCGATCTTGGTCTAATAAAAGCACCCGTTACCCAAAGGGCTCCAGGCTCACTGCATGTATTAGCTCTAGAATTGCCACAGTTATCCAAGTAGGAAGAAACGATCTAAGGAACCATAACTGATTTAATGAGCCATTCGCGGTTTCGCCTTATTTCGGCATGTACTTAGACATGCATGGCTTAATCTTTGAGACAAGCATATGATTACTGGCAGGATCAACCAGGTAATCGTTCGACTGCGCGTCCGTCCTCGCCCTCGGCGGGCCGGACGCAGTCTGTGTGCGGCGGAGGCCACCTTCAGGCGCCCCAACACGCTTATTTTGCACTCCGAGATGACGGCGTTCGAGCTCGCTACGGCACAACCTTCCCGAAAGACGAGTGGGAGCCGTGCGGCAAGAAGCACGTTCATGCTCGCTCTTTTTCGTTGCATCGACTCGGTCGCGCCGTGCGGGTTGCCCAAGCCCGCTGCACTGTCGGTGGACCGGCCGGAACTAGCAACGGAGCCGAGACTGCAAAGCCGCCAGACGACGGGTCACGCCCGCGTCTTCGGCGCTTTCGCATCTGAATCGCCCGAGGACGACACGGAACACACCTCGATATCGTGGTAAAACGGCACCGTCCGACAACCAGCCCCTAACGCATCAAGCGGATGAGGCTGCAGACGACTGCCGTGGATTCCCCTGGAGCAGACCCGAGGACACGCTTGACGAGGCCGAAGCCCGCCGCATATCAGACACCCGGTCGCTTTCGCGTACGCCGCTCACGAGAACCCCCACATAATAGCAGCGATAAGTACCCAGACCTCCTTGGGCCCTAATACGAGCGTACTCGAGAAAATTTCACCGCGGGTGTGCCCCGAAACGTGTGGCATGTTGAGCGTGCCACAAGTCTACGTCGCTCTCAAACCCGCCGAGGTCGTAGAATTTGCGACCCTACTCACGAAATTCCCACCGAGGATACGGCCGCAAACGTACCGCACCTTGGGTAGGCCACGAGTTTGTGCAACACTACGCTGACGGCACAGCACCGAGGTCGTGCGCGCACGCACGGGAAAATTCCGCCGCGGTTTCTGCCGAAAACGTGAGGCACCACGACTCTCCGCAAGTTCGCGTCGACTGCGAAAGACCGAAGTCGTGAACGACGTGTCCGCTACTCGCCGCCGACACGCTGGACACCAAACGTACAACGACTCGACGGCGTCGTAGAGGCCCACGACGCGGTTTTCCTTAACGACGTCTCGGCGTGGCACCGACAGGTTAGAACGGCCGACCAACGTTCCCTGTCCGCCGTTCGGCTCAGTCGAAGGGCTCGGCGACTTCGGCAACGCTGCGAAGCCGCACGGTGACGCACGCCATGTCCCCATTTTTTTTTTTCTTTCTGCGTCTGCCGGGGTGCCCCTATAATAGCAGCGATAAGCACCCAGACCGCCGTGGGTCGCTCGCCCCGGCTGACGTGGTTTTTCGTACTCCTGCGGCGGTCGCCGTCAAGCACGTCCAAATACGCTACTTTCGTGGGCGCATTCACGCTCTTTCGCTTCGCCGGAGTGCCAGCACTCACTCTGCCAAAAACGGCGAACATCCGAGCGGCGGTTCCCACTTTTGCGTCGGCGTCGCAAACCCCGCCCCGGCAGACGAGGTTTGCCGTACTCGTGCGACGGTGGCCGGCGGGCACGTCGAAAGACGCCGATATCGTGCGCGAATTGGCGCACCTTGGCTTCACCGGAGTGCCGCCACTGACTCCTCCAAAAACGGCGAAGATCCGAGCGGCGCTTCCCACTTTCGCATCGGCGTCCCGAACTCCGCCCCGGCTGACGCGGTTTACCGTACTCGTGCGACGGTCGCCGGCGAGCACGTGGAAAGACGCCGATATCGTGCCCGAATCGGCTCCGTTCGGCTTCGCCGGAGTGCCAGCACTGGCTCGGCGAAAGACGACGAACATCCGAGCGACGGTTCTCACTATTGCGTACGCGTCGCAAACCCCGCCCCGGCAGACGCACTTTGCCGTACTCGTGCGACGGTCGCCGGCGAGCACGTAGAAAGACGCCGATATCGTGCCGGAATCGGCCCCGTTTGGCTTCGCCGGAGTGCCAGCACTCACTCGGCCACAAACGGCGAACATCCGAGCGGCGGTTCCCACTTAGCCGTCGGCGTCCCGAACTCCGCCCCGGCAGACGCGGTTGCCGAGCTCGTGCGACTAGCGACCGCGAAGCCGTCTCGCGACGCCGCTTTCGTGCGCGGCTCCCACTGCGACCTGGGTCACCCGAGGTCGACGAGCAAAAAAGAATGTCGAAAAAAATTTTTTTTTTTTTTTGCGTCTGCCGGGGTGCCCCTATAATAGCAGCGATAAGCACCCAGACCGCCATGGGTCGCTCGCCCCGGCTGACGTGGTTTTTCGTTTTCCTGCGGTGGTCGTCGTCAAGCACGTCCAAACACGCCACTTTCGTGGGCGCATTCGCGCTCTTTCGCTTCGCCGGAGTGCCAGCACTCACTCTGCCAAAAACGGCGAACATCCGAGCGGCGGTTCCCACTTTTGCGTCGGCGTCGCAAACCCCGCCCCGGCAGACGAGGTTTGCCGTACTCGTGCGACGGTGGCCGGCGGGCACGTCGAAAGACGCCGATATCGTGCGCGAATTGGCGCACCTTGGCTTCACCGGAGTGCCGCCACTGACTCCTCCAAAAACGGCGAAGATCCGAGCGGCGCTTCCCACTTTCGCATCGGCGTCCCGAACTCCGCCCCGGCTGACGCGGTTTACCGTACTCGTGCGACGGTCGCCGGCGAGCACGTGGAAAGACGCCGATATCGTGCCCGAATCGGCTCCGTTCGGCTTCGCCGGATTGCCAGCACTGGCTCGGCGAAAGACGACGAACATCCGAGCGACGGTTCTCACTATTGCGTACGCGTCGCAAACCCCGCCCCGGCAGACGCACTTTGCCGTACTCGTGCGACGGTCGCCGGCGAGCACGTAGAAAGACGCCGATATCGTGCCGGAATCGGCCCCGTTTGGCTTCGCCGGAGTGCCAGCACTCACTCGGCCACAAACGGCGAACATCCGAGCGGCGGTTCCCACTTAGCCGTCGGCGTCCCGAACTCCGCCCCGGCAGACGCGGTTGCCGAGCTCGTGCGACTAGCGACCGCGAAGCCGTCTCGCGACGCCGCTTTCGTGCGCGGCTCCCACTGCGACCTGGGTCACCCGAGGTCGACGAGCAAAAAAGAATGTCGAAAAAAATTTTTTTTTTTTTTTGCGTCTGCCGGGGTGCCCCTATAATAGCAGCGATAAGCACCCAGACCGCCATGGGTCGCTCGCCCCGGCTGACGTGGTTTTTCGTTTTCCTGCGGTGGTCGTCGTCAAGCACGTCCAAACACGCCACTTTCGTGGGCGCATTCGCGCTCTTTCGCTTCGCCGGAGTGCCAGCACTCACTCTGCCAAAAACGGCGAACATCCGAGCGGCGGTTCCCACTTTTGCGTCGGCGTCGCAAACCCCGCCCCGGCAGACGAGGTTTGCCGTACTCGTGCGACGGTGGCCGGCGGGCACGTCGAAAGACGCCGATATCGTGCGCGAATTGGCGCACCTTGGCTTCACCGGAGTGCCGCCACTGACTCCTCCAAAAACGGCGAAGATCCGAGCGGCGCTTCCCACTTTCGCATCGGCGTCCCGAACTCCGCCCCGGCTGACGCGGTTTACCGTACTCGTGCGACGGTCGCCGGCGAGCACGTGGAAAGACGCCGATATCGTGCCCGAATCGGCTCCGTTCGGCTTCGCCGGATTGCCAGCACTGGCTCGGCGAAAGACGACGAACATCCGAGCGACGGTTCTCACTATTGCGTACGCGTCGCAAACCCCGCCCCGGCAGACGCACTTTGCCGTACTCGTGCGACGGTCGCCGGCGAGCACGTAGAAAGACGCCGATATCGTGCCGGAATCGGCCCCGTTTGGCTTCGCCGGAGTGCCAGCACTCACTCGGCCACAAACGGCGAACATCCGAGCGGCGGTTCCCACTTAGCCGTCGGCGTCCCGAACTCCGCCCCGGCAGACGCGGTTGCCGAGCTCGTGCGACTAGCGACCGCGAAGCCGTCTCGCGACGCCGCTTTCGTGCGCGGCTCCCACTGCGACCTGGGTCACCCGAGGTCGACGAGCAAAAAAGAATGTCGAAAAAAATTTTTTTTTTTTTTTGCGTCTGCCGGGGTGCCCCTATAATAGCAGCGATAAGCACCCAGACCGCCATGGGTCGCTCGCCCCGGCTGACGTGGTTTTTCGTTTTCCTGCGGTGGTCGTCGTCAAGCACGTCCAAACACGCCACTTTCGTGGGCGCATTCGCGCTCTTTCGCTTCGCCGGAGTGCCAGCACTCACTCTGCCAAAAACGGCGAACATCCTAGTGGCGGTTCCCACTTTTGCGTCGGCGTCGCCAACCCCGCCCCGGCATACGCGGTTTGCCGTACTCGTGCGGCGGTGGCCGGCGGGCACGTCGAAAGACACCGATATCGTGCGCGAGTCGATGCTTCTTGGTCTCGCAGGAGGGCCGCCACTCACTCCTGCAAAAACGGCGAAGATCCGAGCGGCGCTTCCCACTTTTTCGTCGGCGTCGCAAACCTCGCCCCGGCAGACGCGCTTTGCCGTACTCGTGCGACGGTCGCCGGCGAGCACGTCGAAATACGCCGATATCGTGCCCGAATCGGCCCCGTTTCGCTTCGCCGGAGTGCCAGCACTCGCTCGGCCAAAGACGACGAACATCCGAGCGACGGTTCCCACTATTGCGTACGCGTCGCGAACCCCGCCCCGGCAGACGCGGTTTGCCGTACTCGTGCGGCGGTGGCCGGCGGGCACGTCGAAAGACGCCGATATCGTGCACGAATTGGCGCTCCTTGGCTTCACCGGAGTGCCAGCACTCACTCGGCCAAAAACGGCGAACATCCGAGCAGCGGTACCCACTTAGCCGTCGGCATCCCGAACTCCGCGCCGGCTGACGCGGTTGCCGAGCTCGTGCGACTAGCGACCGCGAACGCGTCTCGCGACGCCGCTTTCGTGCGCGGCTCCCATTGCGACCTGGGTTACCCGAGCTCGACCAGCAAAAAAGAAGGTCGAAAATTTTTTTTTTTTTTCTGCGTCTGCCGGGGTGCCCCTATAATAGCAGCGATAAGCACCCAGACCGCCGTGTGTCGCTCGCCCCGGCTGACGTGGTTTTTCGTACTCCTGCAGCGGTCGCCGTCACGCACGTCCAAATACGCCACTTTCGTGGGCGCATTCGCGCTCTTTCGCGTCGCCGGAGTGCCAGCACTCACTCTGCCAAAAACGGCCAACATCCGAGCGGCGGTTCCCACTTTTGCGTCGGCGTCGTAAACCCCGCCCCGGCAGACGCGGTTTGCCCTACTCGTGCGACGGTCGCCGGCGAGCGCGTCGAAAGACGCCGATATCGTGCGCTAATTGGCGCTCCTTGGCTTCTCCGGAGTGCCGCCACTCACTCCTCCAAAAACGGCGAAGATCCGAGCGGCGTTCTCCACTTTCGCATCGGCGTCCCGAACTCCGCCCGGGCTGACGCGGTTTACCGTACTCGTGCGACGGTCGCCGGCGGGCACGTCGAAAGACGCCGATATCGTGCCGTAATCGGCCCCGTTTGGCTTCGCCCGTGTGCCAGCACTCACTCGGCCAAAAACGGCGAACATCCGAGCAGCGTTTCCCACTTTCGCATCGGCGTCCCGAAGCCCGCCCCGGCAGACGCGGTTTGCCCTACTCGAGCGACGGTCGCCGGCGATCACGTCGAAAGGCGCCGAATTCGTGCACGAATCGATGCTTCTTGGTCTCGCAGGAGGGCCGCCACTCACTCCTGCAAAAACGGCGAAGATCCGAGTTGCGCTTCCCACTTTTTCGTCGGCGTCCCGAACTACGCCCCGGCTGACGCGGTTTACCGTACTCGTGCGACGGTCGCCGGCGGGCACTTCAAAATACGCCGATTTCGTGGGCGCATTCACGCTGTTTCGCTTCCCCGGAGTGCCAACACTCACTCTGCCGAAAGCGGCGATCATCCGAGCGGCGGTTCCCACTTTTGCGTCGGCTTCGCAAACGGCGCCCCGGCAGACGCGCTCGTGCGACGTACTCGTGCGACGGTCGCCGGCGAGCACGTCGAAAGACGCCGATATCGTGCTCGAATCGACCCCGTTTCGCTTCGCCGGAGTGCTGCCAGTCACGGCGCAGAAAACGGCGAACAAGTGTTTTTTTTTTTTTTCCTAGAATTTGTGTTATAGAAGGCACATTTGATATCGGACGATAATTTTCAACTTTATCACGCGCACCGATTTTCGTGTAGAGGTTTGCAAGTTTATGGGAATTTCTCCACTTGGAATAATGCGATTTAGTAGTACTACGAGAACTTCATGGATGTACTCAAGGGTACGGGGCAAGTCAGTTACGTCAACACCTGCAGATTTTTTACACTTCAAACTGAAAATTGTTGGTTGTGAGTCCTCGTGTGATATTAAAGGCCGATTCGCTAACACATAGAACAAAGAAAGAAAGGAAGAAAAAACGCCCGCGCTCGCTCAAGAAACCTGGGTTCGCAACAAGTGGCAACAACAAGCAACCGAGCGAGTGCGCCAAAACCCGTGGCGGCCGAACAAACGCGAAGTCCCAACCGCGTCAGCCGGGGCGGCACGGGACAGGAAAAATCACTTCAGCCGGGGCGGCGGGGCACCGAATAAACCTCGTCACCTCGTCGCAGGATAAAAGAGGAAACAAAAAGTCTAAACAGCGTCTGCTGGAGCGAATGCGTAATAAAACAACAACAACAACAAAAAAAAAAAAAACACCCGCGCTCAAGAAGTCTGCAATCACCACAAAAGGCGACTGTGACCGAGCAGCGTCAGCCGGGGCCGTGCGGAAACGGAAAAACCGCGACTACCGGGGCGTCGAGGCACCGAAAAATCCACTTCAGCCGCGGCGAAAAAAAAAACAAAAAGAAAGACGGAGGGGGGGGGGGAACCACGTCTGCCGGGGCGAAGGAAAAAAAAAAAACGCGTCTGCCGGGGCGAGCCCGGGTGCGGCACCACCGGGAAAACTGTGGCAAACAGACATGGCGATCGAGTGAGTGGGCCGCCAGCCAGGCTCAGCCAAAAAGTGCAAAGTCCGAACTGCGTCAGCCGGGGCGGCAAAAACCACGTCAGCCGGGGCGGCGCAAAAAACCGCGTCTGCCGGGGCGGCACGAAACCGCGTCAGCCGGGGCGGCGCGAAAACTGCGTCAGCCGGGGCGAAAGAAAAAAAAAAAAAAACGCGTCTGCCGGGGCGAGCCCGGGTGCGGCACCACCGGGAAAACTGTGGCAAACAGACATGGCGATCGAGTGAGTGGGCCGCCAGCCAGGCACAGCCGAAAAGTGCAAAGTCCGAACCGTGTCAGCCGGGGCGGCAAAAAACCGCGTCAGCCGGGGCGGCGCAAAAAACCGCGTCTGCCGGGGCGGCACGAAACCGCGTCAGCCGGGGCGGCGCGAAAACTGCGTCAGCCGGGGCGAGCCCGGGTGCGGCACCACCGGGAAAACTGTGGCAAACAGACATGGCGATCGAGTGAGTGGGCCGCCAGCCAGGCTCAGCCAAAAAGTGCCAAGTCCGAACTGCGTCAGCCGGGGCGGCAAAAAACCGCGTCAGCCGGGGCGGCGCAAAAAACCGCGTCTGCCGGGGCGGCGCGAAAACCGCGTCTGCCGGGGCGGCGCGAAAACTGCGTCAGCCGGGGCGAAAGAAAAAAAAAAACGCGTCTGCCGGGGCGAGCCCGGGTGCGGCACCACCGGGAAAACTGTGGCAAACAGACATGGCGATCGAGTGAGTGGGCCGCCAGCAAGGCTCAGCCAAAAAGTGCTAAGTCCGAACTGCATCAGCTGGGGCGGCAAAAAACCGCGTCTGCCGGGGCGGCACGAAACCGCGTCAGCCGGGGCGGCGCGAAAACCGCGTCTGCCGGGGCGGCACGAAACCGCGTCAGCCGGGGCGGCGCGAAAACTGCGTCAGCCGGGGCGAGCCCGGGTGCGGCACCACCGGGAAAACTGTGGCAAACAGACATGGCGATCGAGTGAGTGGGCCGCCAGCCAGGCACAGCCGAAAAGTGCTAAGTCCGAACTGCGTCAGCCGGGGCGGCAAAAACCGCGTCAGCCGGGGCGGCGCGAAAACCGCGTCTGCCGGGGCGGCACGAAACCGCGTCAGCCGGGGCGGCGCGAAAACTGCGTCAGCCGGGGCGAGCCCGGGTGCGGCACCACCGGGAAAACTGTGGCTAACAGACATGGCGATCGAGTGAGTGGGCCACCAGCCAGGCTCAGCCAAAAAGTGCTAAGTCCGAACTGCGTCAGCCGGGGCGGCAAAAACCGCGTCAGCCGGGGCGGCGCAAAAAACCGCGTCTGCCGGGGCGGCACGAAACCGCGTCAGCCGGGGCGGCGCGAAAACTGCGTCAGCCGGGGCGAAAGAAAAAAA
>NW_027464905.1:57500-70000 GCF_043290135.1 Rhipicephalus microplus
GCCGCACCCGGGCTCGCCCCGGCTGACGCGGTTTCGTGCCGCCCCGGCAGACGCGGTTTTCGCGCCGCCCCGGCTGACGCGGTTTCGTGCCGCCCCGGCAGACGCGGTTTTTTGCCGCCCCGGCTGACGCAGTTCGGACTTGGCACTTTTTGGCTGAGCCTTGCTGGCGGCCCACTCACTCGATCGCCATGTCTGTTTGCCACAGTTTTCCCGGTGGTGCCGCACCCGGGCTCGCCCCGGCAGACGCGTTTTTTTTTTCTTTCGCCCCGGCTGACGCAGTTTTCGCGCCGCCCCGGCAGACGCGGTTTTCGCGCCGCCCCGGCAGACGCGGTTTTTTGCGCCGCCCCGGCTGACGCAGTTCGGACTTGGCACTTTTTGGCTGAGCCTGGCTGGCGGCCCACTCACTCGATCGCCATGTCTGTTTGCCACAGTTTTCCCGGTGGTGCCGCACCCGGGCTCGCCCCGGCTGACGCAGTTTTCGCGCCGCCCCGGCTGACGCGGTTTCGTGCCGCCCCGGCAGACGCGGTTTTTTGCGCCGCCCCGGCTGACGCGGTTTTTTGCCGCCCCGGCTGACGCAGTTCGGACTTGGCACTTTTCGGCTGTGCCTGGCTGGCGGCCCACTCACTCGATCGCCATGTCTGTTTGCCACAGTTTTCCCGGTGGTGCCGCACCCGGGCTCGCCCCGGCAGACGCGTTTTTTTTTTTTTCTTTCGCCCCGGCTGACGCAGTTTTCGCGCCGCCCCGGCTGACGCGGTTTCGTGCCGCCCCGGCAGACGCGGTTTTTTGCGCCGCCCCGGCTGACGCGGTTTTTGCCGCCCCGGCTGACGCAGTTCGGACTTAGCACTTTTTGGCTGAGCCTGGCTGGTGGCCCACTCACTCGATCGCCATGTCTGTTAGCCACAGTTTTCCCGGTGGTGCCGCACCCGGGCTCGCCCCGGCTGACGCAGTTTTCGCGCCGCCCCGGCTGACGCGGTTTCGTGCCGCCCCGGCAGACGCGGTTTTCGCGCCGCCCCGGCTGACGCGGTTTTTGCCGCCCCGGCTGACGCAGTTCGGACTTAGCACTTTTCGGCTGTGCCTGGCTGGCGGCCCACTCACTCGATCGCCATGTCTGTTTGCCACAGTTTTCCCGGTGGTGCCGCACCCGGGCTCGCCCCGGCTGACGCAGTTTTCGCGCCGCCCCGGCTGACGCGGTTTCGTGCCGCCCCGGCAGACGCGGTTTTCGCGCCGCCCCGGCTGACGCGGTTTCGTGCCGCCCCGGCAGACGCGGTTTTTTGCCGCCCCAGCTGACGCAGTTCGGACTTAGCACTTTTTGGCTGAGCCTTGCTGGCGGCCCACTCACTCGATCGCCATGTCTGTTTGCCACAGTTTTCCCGGTGGTGCCGCACCCGGGCTCGCCCCGGCAGACGCGTTTTTTTTTTTCTTTCGCCCCGGCTGACGCAGTTTTCGCGCCGCCCCGGCAGACGCGGTTTTCGCGCCGCCCCGGCAGACGCGGTTTTTTGCGCCGCCCCGGCTGACGCGGTTTTTTGCCGCCCCGGCTGACGCAGTTCGGACTTGGCACTTTTTGGCTGAGCCTGGCTGGCGGCCCACTCACTCGATCGCCATGTCTGTTTGCCACAGTTTTCCCGGTGGTGCCGCACCCGGGCTCGCCCCGGCTGACGCAGTTTTCGCGCCGCCCCGGCTGACGCGGTTTCGTGCCGCCCCGGCAGACGCGGTTTTTTGCGCCGCCCCGGCTGACGCGGTTTTTTGCCGCCCCGGCTGACACGGTTCGGACTTTGCACTTTTCGGCTGTGCCTGGCTGGCGGCCCACTCACTCGATCGCCATGTCTGTTTGCCACAGTTTTCCCGGTGGTGCCGCACCCGGGCTCGCCCCGGCAGACGCGTTTTTTTTTTTTTTTCTTTCGCCCCGGCTGACGCAGTTTTCGCGCCGCCCCGGCTGACGCGGTTTCGTGCCGCCCCGGCAGACGCGGTTTTTTGCGCCGCCCCGGCTGACGTGGTTTTTGCCGCCCCGGCTGACGCAGTTCGGACTTTGCACTTTTTGGCTGAGCCTGGCTGGCGGCCCACTCACTCGATCGCCATGTCTGTTTGCCACAGTTTTCCCGGTGGTGCCGCACCCGGGCTCGCCCCGGCAGACGCGTTTTTTTTTTCCTTCGCCCCGGCAGACGTGGTTCCCCCCCCCCCTCCGTCTTTCTTTTTGTTTTTTTTTTTCGCCGCGGCTGAAGTGGATTTTTCGGTGCCTCGACGCCCCGGTAGTCGCGGTTTTTCCGTTTCCGCACGGCCCCGGCTGACGCTGCTCGGTCACAGTCGCCTTTTGTGGTGATTGCAGACTTCTTGAGCGCGGGTGTTTTTTTTTTTGTTGTTGTTGTTGTTTTATTACGCATTCGCTCCAGCAGACGCTGTTTAGACTTTTTGTTTCCTCTTTTATCCTGCGACGAGGTGACGAGGTTTATTCGGTGCCCCGCCGCCCCGGCTGAAGTGATTTTTCCTGTCCCGTGCCGCCCCGGCTGACGCGGTTGGGACTTCGCGTTTGTTCGGCCGCCACGGGTTTTGGCGCACTCGCTCGGTTGCTTGTTGTTGCCACTTGTTGCGAACCCAGGTTTCTTGAGCGAGCGCGGGCGTTTTTTCTTCCTTTCTTTCTTTGTTCTATGTGTTAGCGAATCGGCCTTTAATATCACACGAGGACTCACAACCAACAATTTTCAGTTTGAAGTGTAAAAAATCTGCAGGTGTTGACGTAACTGACTTGCCCCGTACCCTTGAGTACATCCATGAAGTTCTCGTAGTACTACTAAATCGCATTATTCCAAGTGGAGAAATTCCCATAAACTTGCAAACCTCTACACGAAAATCGGTGCGCGTGATAAAGTTGAAAATTATCGTCCGATATCAAATGTGCCTTCTATAACACAAATTCTAGGAAAAAAAAAAAAAAAAACACTTGTTCGCCGTTTTCTGCGCCGTGACTGGCAGCACTCCGGCGAAGCGAAACGGGGTCGATTCGAGCACGATATCGGCGTCTTTCGACGTGCTCGCCGGCGACCGTCGCACGAGTACGTCGCACGAGCGCGTCTGCCGGGGCGCCGTTTGCGAAGCCGACGCAAAAGTGGGAACCGCCGCTCGGATGATCGCCGCTTTCGGCAGAGTGAGTGTTGGCACTCCGGGGAAGCGAAACAGCGTGAATGCGCCCACGAAATCGGCGTATTTTGAAGTGCCCGCCGGCGACCGTCGCACGAGTACGGTAAACCGCGTCAGCCGGGGCGTAGTTCGGGACGCCGACGAAAAAGTGGGAAGCGCAACTCGGATCTTCGCCGTTTTTGCAGGAGTGAGTGGCGGCCCTCCTGCGAGACCAAGAAGCATCGATTCGTGCACGAATTCGGCGCCTTTCGACGTGATCGCCGGCGACCGTCGCTCGAGTAGGGCAAACCGCGTCTGCCGGGGCGGGCTTCGGGACGCCGATGCGAAAGTGGGAAACGCTGCTCGGATGTTCGCCGTTTTTGGCCGAGTGAGTGCTCGCACACGGGCGAAGCCAAACGGGGCCGATTACGGCACGATATCGGCGTCTTTCGACGTGCCCGCCGGCGACCGTCGCACGAGTACGGTAAACCGCGTCAGCCCGGGCGGAGTTCGGGACGCCGATGCGAAAGTGGAGAACGCCGCTCGGATCTTCGCCGTTTTTGGAGGAGTGAGTGGCGGCACTCCGGAGAAGCCAAGGAGCGCCAATTAGCGCACGATATCGGCGTCTTTCGACGCGCTCGCCGGCGACCGTCGCACGAGTAGGGCAAACCGCGTCTGCCGGGGCGGGGTTTACGACGCCGACGCAAAAGTGGGAACCGCCGCTCGGATGTTGGCCGTTTTTGGCAGAGTGAGTGCTGGCACTCCGGCGACGCGAAAGAGCGCGAATGCGCCCACGAAAGTGGCGTATTTGGACGTGCGTGACGGCGACCGCTGCAGGAGTACGAAAAACCACGTCAGCCGGGGCGAGCGACACACGGCGGTCTGGGTGCTTATCGCTGCTATTATAGGGGCACCCCGGCAGACGCAGAAAAAAAAAAAAAATTTTCGACCTTCTTTTTTGCTGGTCGAGCTCGGGTAACCCAGGTCGCAATGGGAGCCGCGCACGAAAGCGGCGTCGCGAGACGCGTTCGCGGTCGCTAGTCGCACGAGCTCGGCAACCGCGTCAGCCGGCGCGGAGTTCGGGATGCCGACGGCTAAGTGGGTACCGCTGCTCGGATGTTCGCCGTTTTTGGCCGAGTGAGTGCTGGCACTCCGGTGAAGCCAAGGAGCGCCAATTCGTGCACGATATCGGCGTCTTTCGACGTGCCCGCCGGCCACCGCCGCACGAGTACGGCAAACCGCGTCTGCCGGGGCGGGGTTCGCGACGCGTACGCAATAGTGGGAACCGTCGCTCGGATGTTCGTCGTCTTTGGCCGAGCGAGTGCTGGCACTCCGGCGAAGCGAAACGGGGCCGATTCGGGCACGATATCGGCGTATTTCGACGTGCTCGCCGGCGACCGTCGCACGAGTACGGCAAAGCGCGTCAGCCGGGGCGAGGTTTGCGACGCCGACGAAAAAGTGGGAAGCGCCGCTCGGATCTTCGCCGTTTTTGCAGGAGTGAGTGGCGGCCCTCCTGCGAGACCAAGAAGCATCGACTCGCGCACGATATCGGTGTCTTTCGACGTGCCCGCCGGCCACCGCCGCACGAGTACGGCAAACCGCGTATGCCGGGGCGGGGTTGGCGACGCCGACGCAAAAGTGGGAACCGCCACTAGGATGTTCGCCGTTTTTGGCAGAGTGAGTGCTGGCACTCCGGCGAAGCGAAAGAGCGCGAATGCGCCCACGAAAGTGGCGTGTTTGGACGTGCTTGACGACGACCACCGCAGGAAAACGAAAAACCACGTCAGCCGGGGCGAGCGACCCATGGCGGTCTGGGTGCTTATCGCTGCTATTATAGGGGCACCCCGGCAGACGCAAAAAAAAAAAAAAAAATTTTTTTCGACATTCTTTTTTGCTCGTCGACCTCGGGTGACCCAGGTCGCAGTGGGAGCCGCGCACGAAAGCGGCGTCGCGAGACGGCTTCGCGGTCGCTAGTCGCACGAGCTCGGCAACCGCGTCTGCCGGGGCGGAGTTCGGGACGCCGACGGCTAAGTGGGAACCGCCGCTCGGATGTTCGCCGTTTGTGGCCGAGTGAGTGCTGGCACTCCGGCGAAGCCAAACGGGGCCGATTCCGGCACGATATCGGCGTCTTTCTACGTGCTCGCCGGCGACCGTCGCACGAGTACGGCAAAGTGCGTCTGCCGGGGCGGGGTTTGCGACGCGTACGCAATAGTGAGAACCGTCGCTCGGATGTTCGTCGTCTTTCGCCGAGCCAGTGCTGGCAATCCGGCGAAGCCGAACGGAGCCGATTCGGGCACGATATCGGCGTCTTTCCACGTG
This sequence comes from Rhipicephalus microplus, assembly GCF_043290135.1. NCBI lineage: Eukaryota > Metazoa > Arthropoda > Arachnida > Ixodida > Ixodidae > Rhipicephalus > Rhipicephalus microplus. Next base: position 62,931 of record NW_027464905.1, read on the forward strand.
CTCGCCGGCGACCGTCGCACGAGTACGGTAAACCGCGTCAGCCGGGGCGGAGTTCGGGACGCCGATGCGAAAGTGGGAAGCGCCGCTCGGATCTTCGCCGTTTTTGGAGGAGTCAGTGGCGGCACTCCGGTGAAGCCAAGGTGCGCCAATTCGCGCACGATATCGGCGTCTTTCGACGTGCCCGCCGGCCACCGTCGCACGAGTACGGCAAACCTCGTCTGCCGGGGCGGGGTTTGCGACGCCGACGCAAAAGTGGGAACCGCCGCTCGGATGTTCGCCGTTTTTGGCAGAGTGAGTGCTGGCACTCCGGCGAAGCGAAAGAGCGCGAATGCGCCCACGAAAGTGGCGTGTTTGGACGTGCTTGACGACGACCACCGCAGGAAAACGAAAAACCACGTCAGCCGGGGCGAGCGACCCATGGCGGTCTGGGTGCTTATCGCTGCTATTATAGGGGCACCCCGGCAGACGCAAAAAAAAAAAAAAATTTTTTTCGACATTCTTTTTTGCTCGTCGACCTCGGGTGACCCAGGTCGCAGTGGGAGCCGCGCACGAAAGCGGCGTCGCGAGACGGCTTCGCGGTCGCTAGTCGCACGAGCTCGGCAACCGCGTCTGCCGGGGCGGAGTTCGGGACGCCGACGGCTAAGTGGGAACCGCCGCTCGGATGTTCGCCGTTTGTGGCCGAGTGAGTGCTGGCACTCCGGCGAAGCCAAACGGGGCCGATTCCGGCACGATATCGGCGTCTTTCTACGTGCTCGCCGGCGACCGTCGCACGAGTACGGCAAAGTGCGTCTGCCGGGGCGGGGTTTGCGACGCGTACGCAATAGTGAGAACCGTCGCTCGGATGTTCGTCGTCTTTCGCCGAGCCAGTGCTGGCACTCCGGCGAAGCCGAACGGAGCCGATTCGGGCACGATATCGGCGTCTTTCCACGTGCTCGCCGGCGACCGTCGCACGAGTACGGTAAACCGCGTCAGCCGGGGCGGAGTTCGGGACGCCGATGCGAAAGTGGGAAGCGCCGCTCGGATCTTCGCCGTTTTTGGAGGAGTCAGTGGCGGCACTCCGGTGAAGCCAAGGTGCGCCAATTCGCGCACGATATCGGCGTCTTTCGACGTGCCCGCCGGCCACCGTCGCACGAGTACGGCAAACCTCGTCTGCCGGGGCGGGGTTTGCGACGCCGACGCAAAAGTGGGAACCGCCGCTCGGATGTTCGCCGTTTTTGGCAGAGTGAGTGCTGGCACTCCGGCGAAGCGAAAGAGCGTGAATGCGCCCACGAAAGTAGCGTATTTGGACGTGCTTGACGGCGACCGCCGCAGGAGTACGAAAAACCACGTCAGCCGGGGCGAGCGACCCACGGCGGTCTGGGTGCTTATCGCTGCTATTATAGGGGCACCCCGGCAGACGCAGAAAGAAAAAAAAAAATGGGGACATGGCGTGCGTCACCGTGCGGCTTCGCAGCGTTGCCGAAGTCGCCGAGCCCTTCGACTGAGCCGAACGGCGGACAGGGAACGTTGGTCGGCCGTTCTAACCTGTCGGTGCCACGCCGAGACGTCGTTAAGGAAAACCGCGTCGTGGGCCTCTACGACGCCGTCGAGTCGTTGTACGTTTGGTGTCCAGCGTGTCGGCGGCGAGTAGCGGACACGTCGTTCACGACTTCGGTCTTTCGCAGTCGACGCGAACTTGCGGAGAGTCGTGGTGCCTCACGTTTTCGGCAGAAACCGCGGCGGAATTTTCCCGTGCGTGCGCGCACGACCTCGGTGCTGTGCCGTCAGCGTAGTGTTGCACAAACTCGTGGCCTACCCAAGGTGCGGTACGTTTGCGGCCGTATCCTCGGTGGGAATTTCGTGAGTAGGGTCGCAAATTCTACGACCTCGGCGGGTTTGAGAGCGACGTAGACTTGTGGCACGCTCAACATGCCACACGTTTCGGGGCACACCCGCGGTGAAATTTTCTCGAGTACGCTCGTATTAGGGCCCAAGGAGGTCTGGGTACTTATCGCTGCTATTATGTGGGGGTTCTCGTGAGCGGCGTACGCGAAAGCGACCGGGTGTCTGATATGCGGCGGGCTTCGGCCTCGTCAAGCGTGTCCTCGGGTCTGCTCCAGGGGAATCCACGGCAGTCGTCTGCAGCCTCATCCGCTTGATGCGTTAGGGGCTGGTTGTCGGACGGTGCCGTTTTACCACGATATCGAGGTGTGTTCCGTGTCGTCCTCGGGCGATTCAGATGCGAAAGCGCCGAAGACGCGGGCGTGACCCGTCGTCTGGCGGCTTTGCAGTCTCGGCTCCGTTGCTAGTTCCGGCCGGTCCACCGACAGTGCAGCGGGCTTGGGCAACCCGCACGGCGCGACCGAGTCGATGCAACGAAAAAGAGCGAGCATGAACGTGCTTCTTGCCGCACGGCTCCCACTCGTCTTTCGGGAAGGTTGTGCCGTAGCGAGCTCGAACGCCGTCATCTCGGAGTGCAAAATAAGCGTGTTGGGGCGCCTGAAGGTGGCCTCCGCCGCACACAGACTGCGTCCGGCCCGCCGAGGGCGAGGACGGACGCGCAGTCGAACGATTACCTGGTTGATCCTGCCAGTAATCATATGCTTGTCTCAAAGATTAAGCCATGCATGTCTAAGTACATGCCGAAATAAGGCGAAACCGCGAATGGCTCATTAAATCAGTTATGGTTCCTTAGATCGTTTCTTCCTACTTGGATAACTGTGGCAATTCTAGAGCTAATACATGCAGTGAGCCTGGAGCCCTTTGGGTAACGGGTGCTTTTATTAGACCAAGATCGATCGGGTTTCGGCCCGTATTGTGTGGTGACTCTGGATAACTTTGTGCTGATCGCATGGCCACGAGCCGGCGACGTTTCTTTCAAGTGTCTGCCTTATCAACTTTCGATGGTAGGTTACTTGCTTACCATGGTTGTTACGGGTAACGGAGAATCAGGGTTCGATTCCGGAGAGGGAGCCTGAGAAACGGCTACCACATCCAAGGAAGGCAGCAGGCGCGCAAATTACCCACTCCCGGCACGGGGAGGTAGTGACGAAAAATAACAATACGGGACTCTTTCGAGGCCCCGTAATTGAAATGAGTCCACTCTAAATCCTTTAACGAGGATCAATTGGAGGGCAAGTCTGGTGCCAGCAGCCGCGGTAATTCCAGCTCCAATAGCGTATACTAAAGCTGCTGCGGTTAAAAAGCTCGTAGTTGGATCTCAGTTCCAGACGAGTAGTGCATCTACCCGATGCGACGGCTCGGACTGAACATCATGCCGGTTCTTTCTTGGTGCACTTCATTGTGTGCCTCGAGATGGCCAGTGCTTTTACTTTGAAAAAATTAGAGTGCTCAACGCAGGCGAGTCGCCTGAATAAACTTGCATGGAATAATAGAACAAGACCTCGTTTCTGTTCTGTTGGTTTTTGGAATACGAGGTAATGATTAAGAGGGACGGACGGGGGCATTCGTATTGCGGCGCTAGAGGTGAAATTCTTGGACCGTCGCAAGACGAACTACTGCGAAAGCATTTGCCAAGAATGTTTTCATTGATCAAGAACGAAAGTCAGAGGTTCGAAGGCGATCAGATACCGCCCTAGTTCTGACCATAAACGATGCCAACCAGCGATCCGCCTGAGTTACTCAAATGACTCGGCGGGCAGCTTCCGGGAAACCAAAGTATTTGGGTTCCGGGGGAAGTATGGTTGCAAAGCTGAAACTTAAAGGAATTGACGGAAGGGCACCACCAGGAGTGGAGCCTGCGGCTTAATTTGACTCAACACGGGAAAACTTACCCGGCCCGGACACTGGGAGGATTGACAGATTGAGAGCTCTTTCTTGATTCGGTGGATGGTGGTGCATGGCCGTTCTTAGTTGGTGGAGCGATTTGTCTGGTTAATTCCGATAACGAACGAGACTCTAGCCTATTAAATAGGTGCGGGGTTCCCAGCACCTTACAACCTTCTTAGAGGGACAAGCGGCTCCTAGCCGCACGAAACAGAGCAATAACAGGTCTGTGATGCCCTTAGATGTCCGGGGCCGCACGCGCGCTACACTGAAGGAAGCAGCGTGTCTTTATCCCTGTCTGAAAAGACTGGGTAACCCGTGGAACTTCTTTCGTGATTGGGATAGGGGCTTGCAATTGTTCCCCTTGAACGAGGAATTCCCAGTAAGCGCGAGTCATAAGCTCGCGTTGATTACGTCCCTGCCCTTTGTACACACCGCCCGTCGCTACTACCGATTGAATGATTTAGTGAGGTCTTCGGACCGATGTCCGGCGCGGCCTTTCGGTTGCGCCGGTCTGTTGGAAAGATGACCAAACTTGATCATTTAGAGGAAGTAAAAGTCGTAACAAGGTTTCCGTAGGTGAACCTGCGGAAGGATCATTAACGGATTGTGAAGGGTGAGCGCCTCAGCTGCGTCTGCGCCCGACACTTTCTGCCGCTGACCCCGTTTGGACGCGGGGTCGGCTTTTCCCCACGGGGCTGCCTGAATGTGGAGCGGCACCCCGTGACAAATTGTTGCGCCCAGCGGACGCCAACACCGCGACCTTGGACGGTCGGCCAGGTGGCGGACGCGGGTACAAACGGCGCAACGCACTCATAGGTCGGCTTTCGACCCGCCACTGCACCGTGGCTCGAAGCGCTCGAAATGCGCGACCCGACCGCTGCGGGACCGCCTAGTACTGTAAACAGGAGCGGCGGAGCGCGAACGGCGAGTCGTGGTTACGTCGGTAGAAGGCGAGGCTGCGCGTTCCCGAAACGCCAGCCGAGTGCCCTCCCGACCGTTCGAGCGTGCAAGAACGAGACCCGACAATCGCGCGGCGACTGCCAAGTACGAGAGGAACGGCACAAGCGTCGGCGGTCGGTCAAGGAACTGGCGATGTGACGGGTCCGCTGTGCACCAGTGCATACCGTCCCGCCGTCCGCGGCAAGCGCCTCCGCGTCCTCGGGTGACGGAGGCTGCCGGTCGGTTCTTGCAGGCGAGGGATCTCGCTGGCACCGGTTCGCGTTGACGCGCGGCCGGTCATGGCACGGCGATGCGACGGCCGAGGTGCGCAGTACTCGATGGAGGAACCGCACGCTCCGATGACCGTCCCGCCCTCCGCGGCGTATGCGTACCGACCGTAATGGTTGCAGCAGCGCCGGCCGGCTTTTGAATTCGCCACACGAAACACGGTGCGAGATCGCGGTTAGGGGAGCGTCGACGTTGCCAGGCGTTTTGCTTGCTGCCGAGGGAAAGGCGGCACGGCCACGTCGCGCTCGTCGCGATTAGCGGGTCTGCGCGCTTTGGGAAGGTGCCGCAACGACTTGCCGAAAGAGGAAGCACGGAAGAACGAGGGACTTGGACGTCCCGACAATTGAACGCACTTGCGGCCAGGCCCTTGCTGGCTTCGTTCTTCCGCCTCGAGTAGGCTCGTACGCGGCTCCGGCGCCGAAAGTGGTCCTTGGCACCGACTTCGGTGGACGTGGGAAGTGCCGCGCAAGTACGGCGCGCCTGGCTCCACCTGTTGGCTAAAGTAGGCAGCCGGATCGGCATTTTGGTGTGCGGTGGCAAACCGTGGATGCGAAAAAAGCTTGTGCGATTTCGTGGAACAAAAAGCGGGGGTCCCCCTTTTTATGCGGAGGAGACCGACCCGCCCGCCGTGGTGAACCGCGACGCCACGGTAAAAACGGGAGAGGCTTGTCGATGGGACCGTGCATCCCGCGCTCCACGGAGGCCGGGAGGCGGCCGCCCGAGGAAATGTGTAGCCGTCGAGGCCCGCATCTGCGTGCACTCTTATCCAAATGGGTGTACCGCAGGCATTTTCTGGTTAGGCGGGCCAATGAGAGCGAGCACACAACGATACCTACGGGTCCGGCTTGGAGAACCGGCTTCGACGCCTCCCGAGTATTTATAGAGGGGTGGACCACGAAAGCACTCGCAAGTAGCGGAAGCGAAACGCCGTCCGAAACACACCGTTTGCTCGATTTGCGGCAGCCGAAAAAGGCGCGGCAGAGTTTTGGAGTCCAAGCGTGCGCTGAAAAGCGCCCTTCTTGGCCACTGTTTGGCCGAGTGCCAGAAACGTTTGGTTTTGACTGTACGGAATTGAACAAACACTTTTTCACGACTCTAAGCGGTGGATCACTCGGTTCTCGGGTCGATAAAGAACGCAGCCAGCTGCGAGACTTGGTGTGAATTGCAGGACACACTGAGCACTGATTCTTTGAACGCACATTGCGGCCTTGGGTCTTCCCTTGGCTTCGTCTGTCTGAGGGTCGGATCACATATCAAGAGAGCCTTCGGCGCACAAGGGAACGTGAGCCGTCGACTCGTTTTGACCGCGTCGGCAACACGGACAGCACGCTGAACACCTCACAGCGAGCGCCAACAGCGGCCACTCAAGGGCGAGACGGTGGCGACCGTCGTGCCAGAGCCCAACCGAAACGGGGGCGACCGACTGCATTGAGGATGTGGCACCTCGTTGAGACCGCCGCAGGACTTCGAGTCGGAAGGAAGCCTGCAGGGAAAGTGCGGTCGAGGTTGCGTACTCCTCTCTGCGACCGGGCGCGCAAGAGCTGCGAGAGCCACGGACGCGCAACTTTAACGCACGGTAAACACGAGGAGCGAAAGCCGGCCAGCAAAGCTTCTCCAGCCGTGCGCAAAGTGCGCGAGATCGCAGCCTTGCGTTGCGCTTGTTGCCCTCGAAGTAAGCAGGGTGTCCCGTAGACCGGGCGCTCGAACACGCTGCGGGGCCGTGCCTCCTCCAGGCTTTGCCGCGCGAACAGGGAACGTTCGCGCGCAAAGCGCAGGGAGGTGAGGAGGCTGCGCCCGACGTTTGCGGTTCGCTGCGTACGCGGTTGATGCGGAGAGCACGGCGCGACGACTTGCCGCGAAGCGGAAAAAGTCTCCCGCACGAGTTGGCGAAACGTTGGCGAAGCTTAAGGCGTTCTCGTCGTAGTCCGCCGTCGGTCTAAGTGCTTCGCAGTTCCCGTCCCGTTCAAAAAACTGGGCCACTCCAGTTGGGGCGGGGGCGACGCTACACGAGACGATGCCTCTCGCCAGGCTGCGTGGCTGCCCTTGCGGCGGCGCGACTGGCCTCGGCGGTGTTT
>NW_027464905.1:75000-87500 GCF_043290135.1 Rhipicephalus microplus
CCGCGCGGTAGGGGCTCGAGACAAAGCTCGGCCCTAAACCGCGCCAAGTACGGAAGGAACGGCGCGGAGAGGGCTCGAGACAAAGCTCGACCCTAAACCGCGCCAAGTACGGAGGGAACAGCGCGGCTAAGGGCTCGAAACAAACCCTAAACCGCGCCAAGTACGGAGGGAACAGCGCGGCTAAGGGCTCGAAACAAACCCTAAACCGCGCCAAGTACGGAAGGAACGGCGCGGAGAGGGCTCGAGACAAAGCTCGACCCTAAACCGCGCCAAGTACGGAGGGAACAGCGCGGCTAAGGGCTCGAAACAAACCCTGAACCGCGCCAAGTACGAAAGGAACGGCGCGCAGTAGGGGTTTAAAACAAAGCTGGTCCCAAAACCGCGCCAAGTACGAAAGGAACAGCGCGGTCGAGACTCGGAAGAAAAAGCTTTCAAAGTGTCGTAGCACGATGCACACTGCTGTTCGTGTGGAACAAACGTGACTACCGTGCTGTACGGTGGAGTTCTGTGCGCAAAAGCGGCGGGTGTGTTTCTAAGCACCACAGCGTTGTGTCAAAAAAGAGGTGCCTGAGAGAAACGCATGCGACTGCCGTGCTTTGCGGCATAGCACCGTGCGCAAAAACGGTGCGCATGCAAGAGGTGTCAGAGCTAGCGAACTTTTGCCACGAGCAACAGGTCACTAAAAGCCTATAGATGACGGTGTTGGAGGAAAAGAAAAATATCGAGAAAGCACTGCGGTGTGCCGTGCGTAGGGACGGGCGCGCGTGCCACATGCCGCCGAAATATGGGTGTCGGAGAAAACAGAGTGCCGCGCGTAACGAGGGGCGCGCGTGTTACAGAGAGATATGCCCAAACGCATGAAAGTGTACGCAGGTGTCCTAAGGCAGTTTTTTTTTTTTTTCCTCATTTTGATGTCGCCCCGGCTGACGTGGTTTTCGTTTTTCCGTGCCGCCCCGGCTGACGCGGTTTTCGTTTTTCCGTGCCGCCCCGGCTGACGCAGTTTTTGCGCCGCCCCGGCTGACGCGGTTTTCGCGCCGCCCCGGCTGACGCGGTTCCGACTTTGCACTTTTTGGCTCACCCCGGCTGGCGGCCCACTCACTCGATCGCCAGGTCTGTTTGCCCCGGTGGTTCCACCGCCAGGCTTAAGCGCGAACTTTTTTTGTTTGTTTTCTTTTGATTAAGCGCAAGCTTTTTTCTTTGTTTTCTTTTGATTAAGCGCGGGCTTTTTTCTTTGTTTTTTTTGCATTCGCCCCGGCAGACGCGGTTTTTGCGCCGCCCCGGCTGACGCGGTTTTTGCCGCCCCGGCTGACGCAGTTCGGACTTAGCACTTTTCGGCTGTGCCTGGCTGGCGGCCCACTCACTCGATCGCCATGTCTGTTTGCCACAGTTTTCCCGGTGGTGCCGCACCCGGGCTCGCCCCGGCTGACGCGGTTTCGTGCCGCCCCGGCAGACGCGGTTTTCGCGCCGCCCCGGCTGACGCGGTTTCGTGCCGCCCCGGCAGACGCGGTTTTTTGCCGCCCCGGCAGACGCGTTTTTTTTTTCTTTCGCCCCGGCTGACGCAGTTTTCGCGCCGCCCCGGCAGACGCGGTTTTCGCGCCGCCCCGGCAGACGCGGTTTTTTGCGCCGCCCCGGCTGACGCAGTTCGGACTTGGCACTTTTTGGCTGAGCCTGGCTGGCGGCCCACTCACTCGATCGCCATGTCTGTTTGCCACAGTTTTCCCGGTGGTGCCGCACCCGGGCTCGCCCCGGCTGACGCAGTTTTCGCGCCGCCCCGGCTGACGCGGTTTCGTGCCGCCCCGGCAGACGCGGTTTTTTGCGCCGCCCCGGCTGACGCGGTTTTTTGCCGCCCCGGCTGACGCAGTTCGGACTTGGCACTTTTCGGCTGTGCCTGGCTGGCGGCCCACTCACTCGATCGCCATGTCTGTTTGCCACAGTTTTCCCGGTGGTGCCGCACCCGGGCTCGCCCCGGCAGACGCGTTTTTTTTTTTTCTTTCGCCCCGGCTGACGCAGTTTTCGCGCCGCCCCGGCTGACGCGGTTTCGTGCCGCCCCGGCAGACGCGGTTTTTTGCGCCGCCCCGGCTGACGCGGTTTTTGCCGCCCCGGCTGACGCAGTTCGGACTTAGCACTTTTTGGCTGAGCCTGGCTGGTGGCCCACTCACTCGATCGCCATGTCTGTTAGCCACAGTTTTCCCGGTGGTGCCGCACCCGGGCTCGCCCCGGCTGACGCAGTTTTCGCGCCGCCCCGGCTGACGCGGTTTCGTGCCGCCCCGGCAGACGCGGTTTTCGCGCCGCCCCGGCTGACGCGGTTTTTGCCGCCCCGGCTGACGCAGTTCGGACTTAGCACTTTTCGGCTGTGCCTGGCTGGCGGCCCACTCACTCGATCGCCATGTCTGTTTGCCACAGTTTTCCCGGTGGTGCCGCACCCGGGCTCGCCCCGGCTGACGCAGTTTTCGCGCCGCCCCGGCTGACGCGGTTTCGTGCCGCCCCGGCAGACGCGGTTTTCGCGCCGCCCCGGCTGACGCGGTTTCGTGCCGCCCCGGCAGACGCGGTTTTTTGCCGCCCCAGCTGACGCAGTTCGGACTTAGCACTTTTTGGCTGAGCCTTGCTGGCGGCCCACTCACTCGATCGCCATGTCTGTTTGCCACAGTTTTCCCGGTGGTGCCGCACCCGGGCTCGCCCCGGCAGACGCGTTTTTTTTTTTCTTTCGCCCCGGCTGACGCAGTTTTCGCGCCGCCCCGGCAGACGCGGTTTTCGCGCCGCCCCGGCAGACGCGGTTTTTTGCGCCGCCCCGGCTGACGCGGTTTTTTGCCGCCCCGGCTGACGCAGTTCGGACTTGGCACTTTTTGGCTGAGCCTGGCTGGCGGCCCACTCACTCGATCGCCATGTCTGTTTGCCACAGTTTTCCCGGTGGTGCCGCACCCGGGCTCGCCCCGGCTGACGCAGTTTTCGCGCCGCCCCGGCAGACGCGGTTTCGTGCCGCCCCGGCAGACGCGGTTTTTTGCGCCGCCCCGGCTGACGCGGTTTTTTGCCGCCCCGGCTGACACGGTTCGGACTTTGCACTTTTCGGCTGTGCCTGGCTGGCGGCCCACTCACTCGATCGCCATGTCTGTTTGCCACAGTTTTCCCGGTGGTGCCGCACCCGGGCTCGCCCCGGCAGACGCGTTTTTTTTTTTTTTTTCTTTCGCCCCGGCTGACGCAGTTTTCGCGCCGCCCCGGCTGACGCGGTTTCGTGCCGCCCCGGCAGACGCGGTTTTTTGCGCCGCCCCGGCTGACGTGGTTTTTGCCGCCCCGGCTGACGCAGTTCGGACTTTGCACTTTTTGGCTGAGCCTGGCTGGCGGCCCACTCACTCGATCGCCATGTCTGTTTGCCACAGTTTTCCCGGTGGTGCCGCACCCGGGCTCGCCCCGGCAGACGCGTTTTTTTTTTTTCCTTCGCCCCGGCAGACGTGGTTCCCCCCCCCCCCCTCCGTCTTTCTTTTTGTTTTTTTTTTTCGCCGCGGCTGAAGTGGATTTTTCGGTGCCTCGACGCCCCGGTAGTCGCGGTTTTTCCGTTTCCGCACGGCCCCGGCTGACGCTGCTCGGTCACAGTCGCCTTTTGTGGTGATTGCAGACTTCTTGAGCGCGGGTGTTTTTTTTTTTTGTTGTTGTTGTTGTTTTATTACGCATTCGCTCCAGCAGACGCTGTTTAGACTTTTTGTTTCCTCTTTTATCCTGCGACGAGGTGACGAGGTTTATTCGGTGCCCCGCCGCCCCGGCTGAAGTGATTTTTCCTGTCCCGTGCCGCCCCGGCTGACGCGGTTGGGACTTCGCGTTTGTTCGGCCGCCACGGGTTTTGGCGCACTCGCTCGGTTGCTTGTTGTTGCCACTTGTTGCGAACCCAGGTTTCTTGAGCGAGCGCGGGCGTTTTTTCTTCCTTTCTTTCTTTGTTCTATGTGTTAGCGAATCGGCCTTTAATATCACACGAGGACTCACAACCAACAATTTTCAGTTTGAAGTGTAAAAAATCTGCAGGTGTTGACGTAACTGACTTGCCCCGTACCCTTGAGTACATCCATGAAGTTCTCGTAGTACTACTAAATCGCATTATTCCAAGTGGAGAAATTCCCATAAACTTGCAAACCTCTACACGAAAATCGGTGCGCGTGATAAAGTTGAAAATTATCGTCCGATATCAAATGTGCCTTCTATAACACAAATTCTAGGAAAAAAAAAAAAAAAAACACTTGTTCGCCGTTTTCTGCGCCGTGACTGGCAGCACTCCGGCGAAGCGAAACGGGGTCGATTCGAGCACGATATCGGCGTCTTTCGACGTGCTCGCCGGCGACCGTCGCACGAGTACGTCGCACGAGCGCGTCTGCCGGGGCGCCGTTTGCGAAGCCGACGCAAAAGTGGGAACCGCCGCTCGGATGATCGCCGCTTTCGGCAGAGTGAGTGTTGGCACTCCGGGGAAGCGAAACAGCGTGAATGCGCCCACGAAATCGGCGTATTTTGAAGTGCCCGCCGGCGACCGTCGCACGAGTACGGTAAACCGCGTCAGCCGGGGCGTAGTTCGGGACGCCGACGAAAAAGTGGGAAGCGCAACTCGGATCTTCGCCGTTTTTGCAGGAGTGAGTGGCGGCCCTCCTGCGAGACCAAGAAGCATCGATTCGTGCACGAATTCGGCGCCTTTCGACGTGATCGCCGGCGACCGTCGCTCGAGTAGGGCAAACCGCGTCTGCCGGGGCGGGCTTCGGGACGCCGATGCGAAAGTGGGAAACGCTGCTCGGATGTTCGCCGTTTTTGGCCGAGTGAGTGCTGGCACACGGGCGAAGCCAAACGGGGCCGATTACGGCACGATATCGGCGTCTTTCGACGTGCCCGCCGGCGACCGTCGCACGAGTACGGTAAACCGCGTCAGCCCGGGCGGAGTTCGGGACGCCGATGCGAAAGTGGAGAACGCCGCTCGGATCTTCGCCGTTTTTGGAGGAGTGAGTGGCGGCACTCCGGAGAAGCCAGGGAGCGCCAATTAGCGCACGATATCGGCGTCTTTCGACGCGCTCGCCGGCGACCGTCGCACGAGTAGGGCAAACCGCGTCTGCCGGGGCGGGGTTTACGACGCCGACGCAAAAGTGGGAACCGCCGCTCGGATGTTGGCCGTTTTTGGCAGAGTGAGTGCTGGCACTCCGGCGACGCGAAAGAGCGCGAATGCGCCCACGAAAGTGGCGTATTTGGACGTGCGTGACGGCGACCGCTGCAGGAGTACGAAAAACCACGTCAGCCGGGGCGAGCGACACACGGCGGTCTGGGTGCTTATCGCTGCTATTATAGGGGCACCCCGGCAGACGCAGAAAAAAAAAAAAAAATTTTCGACCTTCTTTTTTGCTGGTCGAGCTCGGGTAACCCAGGTCGCAATGGGAGCCGCGCACGAAAGCGGCGTCGCGAGACGCGTTCGCGGTCGCTAGTCGCACGAGCTCGGCAACCGCGTCAGCCGGCGCGGAGTTCGGGATGCCGACGGCTAAGTGGGTACCGCTGCTCGGATGTTCGCCGTTTTTGGCCGAGTGAGTGCTGGCACTCCGGTGAAGCCAAGGAGCGCCAATTCGTGCACGATATCGGCGTCTTTCGACGTGCCCGCCGGCCACCGCCGCACGAGTACGGCAAACCGCGTCTGCCGGGGCGGGGTTCGCGACGCGTACGCAATAGTGGGAACCGTCGCTCGGATGTTCGTCGTCTTTGGCCGAGCGAGTGCTGGCACTCCGGCGAAGCGAAACGGGGCCGATTCGGGCACGATATCGGCGTATTTCGACGTGCTCGCCGGCGACCGTCGCACGAGTACGGCAAAGCGCGTCTGCCGGGGCGAGGTTTGCGACGCCGACGAAAAAGTGGGAAGCGCCGCTCGGATCTTCGCCGTTTTTGCAGGAGTGAGTGGCGGCCCTCCTGCGAGACCAAGAAGCATCGACTCGCGCACGATATCGGTGTCTTTCGACGTGCCCGCCGGCCACCGCCGCACGAGTACGGCAAACCGCGTATGCCGGGGCGGGGTTGGCGACGCCGACGCAAAAGTGGGAACCGCCACTAGGATGTTCGCCGTTTTTGGCAGAGTGAGTGCTGGCACTCCGGCGAAGCGAAAGAGCGCGAATGCGCCCACGAAAGTGGCGTGTTTGGACGTGCTTGACGACGACCACCGCAGGAAAACGAAAAACCACGTCAGCCGGGGCGAGCGACCCATGGCGGTCTGGGTGCTTATCGCTGCTATTATAGGGGCACCCCGGCAGACGCAAAAAAAAAAAAAAAATTTTTTTCGACATTCTTTTTTGCTCGTCGACCTCGGGTGACCCAGGTCGCAGTGGGAGCCGCGCACGAAAGCGGCGTCGCGAGACGGCTTCGCGGTCGCTAGTCGCACGAGCTCGGCAACCGCGTCTGCCGGGGCGGAGTTCGGGACGCCGACGGCTAAGTGGGAACCGCCGCTCGGATGTTCGCCGTTTGTGGCCGAGTGAGTGCTGGCACTCCGGCGAAGCCAAACGGGGCCGATTCCGGCACGATATCGGCGTCTTTCTACGTGCTCGCCGGCGACCGTCGCACGAGTACGGCAAAGTGCGTCTGCCGGGGCGGGGTTTGCGACGCGTACGCAATAGTGAGAACCGTCGCTCGGATGTTCGTCGTCTTTCGCCGAGCCAGTGCTGGCAATCCGGCGAAGCCGAACGGAGCCGATTCGGGCACGATATCGGCGTCTTTCCACGTGCTCGCCGGCGACCGTCGCACGAGTACGGTAAACCGCGTCAGCCGGGGCGGAGTTCGGGACGCCGATGCGAAAGTGGGAAGCGCCGCTCGGATCTTCGCCGTTTTTGGAGGAGTCAGTGGCGGCACTCCGGTGAAGCCAAGGTGCGCCAATTCGCGCACGATATCGGCGTCTTTCGACGTGCCCGCCGGCCACCGTCGCACGAGTACGGCAAACCTCGTCTGCCGGGGCGGGGTTTGCGACGCCGACGCAAAAGTGGGAACCGCCGCTCGGATGTTCGCCGTTTTTGGCAGAGTGAGTGCTGGCACTCCGGCGAAGCGAAAGAGCGCGAATGCGCCCACGAAAGTGGCGTGTTTGGACGTGCTTGACGACGACCACCGCAGGAAAACGAAAAACCACGTCAGCCGGGGCGAGCGACCCATGGCGGTCTGGGTGCTTATCGCTGCTATTATAGGGGCACCCCGGCAGACGCAAAAAAAAAAAAAATTTTTTTCGACATTCTTTTTTGCTCGTCGACCTCGGGTGACCCAGGTCGCAGTGGGAGCCGCGCACGAAAGCGGCGTCGCGAGACGGCTTCGCGGTCGCTAGTCGCACGAGCTCGGCAACCGCGTCTGCCGGGGCGGAGTTCGGGACGCCGACGGCTAAGTGGGAACCGCCGCTCGGATGTTCGCCGTTTGTGGCCGAGTGAGTGCTGGCACTCCGGCGAAGCCAAACGGGGCCGATTCCGGCACGATATCGGCGTCTTTCTACGTGCTCGCCGGCGACCGTCGCACGAGTACGGCAAAGTGCGTCTGCCGGGGCGGGGTTTGCGACGCGTACGCAATAGTGAGAACCGTCGCTCGGATGTTCGTCGTCTTTCGCCGAGCCAGTGCTGGCACTCCGGCGAAGCCGAACGGAGCCGATTCGGGCACGATATCGGCGTCTTTCCACGTGCTCGCCGGCGACCGTCGCACGAGTACGGTAAACCGCGTCAGCCGGGGCGGAGTTCGGGACGCCGATGCGAAAGTGGGAAGCGCCGCTCGGATCTTCGCCGTTTTTGGAGGAGTCAGTGGCGGCACTCCGGTGAAGCCAAGGTGCGCCAATTCGCGCACGATATCGGCGTCTTTCGACGTGCCCGCCGGCCACCGTCGCACGAGTACGGCAAACCTCGTCTGCCGGGGCGGGGTTTGCGACGCCGACGCAAAAGTGGGAACCGCCGCTCGGATGTTCGCCGTTTTTGGCAGAGTGAGTGCTGGCACTCCGGCGAAGCGAAAGAGCGTGAATGCGCCCACGAAAGTAGCGTATTTGGACGTGCTTGACGGCGACCGCCGCAGGAGTACGAAAAACCACGTCAGCCGGGGCGAGCGACCCACGGCGGTCTGGGTGCTTATCGCTGCTATTATAGGGGCACCCCGGCAGACGCAGAAAGAAAAAAAAAAATGGGGACATGGCGTGCGTCACCGTGCGGCTTCGCAGCGTTGCCGAAGTCGCCGAGCCCTTCGACTGAGCCGAACGGCGGACAGGGAACGTTGGTCGGCCGTTCTAACCTGTCGGTGCCACGCCGAGACGTCGTTAAGGAAAACCGCGTCGTGGGCCTCTACGACGCCGTCGAGTCGTTGTACGTTTGGTGTCCAGCGTGTCGGCGGCGAGTAGCGGACACGTCGTTCACGACTTCGGTCTTTCGCAGTCGACGCGAACTTGCGGAGAGTCGTGGTGCCTCACGTTTTCGGCAGAAACCGCGGCGGAATTTTCCCGTGCGTGCGCGCACGACCTCGGTGCTGTGCCGTCAGCGTAGTGTTGCACAAACTCGTGGCCTACCCAAGGTGCGGTACGTTTGCGGCCGTATCCTCGGTGGGAATTTCGTGAGTAGGGTCGCAAATTCTACGACCTCGGCGGGTTTGAGAGCGACGTAGACTTGTGGCACGCTCAACATGCCACACGTTTCGGGGCACACCCGCGGTGAAATTTTCTCGAGTACGCTCGTATTAGGGCCCAAGGAGGTCTGGGTACTTATCGCTGCTATTATGTGGGGGTTCTCGTGAGCGGCGTACGCGAAAGCGACCGGGTGTCTGATATGCGGCGGGCTTCGGCCTCGTCAAGCGTGTCCTCGGGTCTGCTCCAGGGGAATCCACGGCAGTCGTCTGCAGCCTCATCCGCTTGATGCGTTAGGGGCTGGTTGTCGGACGGTGCCGTTTTACCACGATATCGAGGTGTGTTCCGTGTCGTCCTCGGGCGATTCAGATGCGAAAGCGCCGAAGACGCGGGCGTGACCCGTCGTCTGGCGGCTTTGCAGTCTCGGCTCCGTTGCTAGTTCCGGCCGCGTCCACCGACAGTGCAGCGGGCTTGGGCAACCCGCACGGCGCGACCGAGTCGATGCAACGAAAAAGAGCGAGCATGAACGTGCTTCTTGCCGCACGGCTCCCACTCGTCTTTCGGGAAGGTTGTGCCGTAGCGAGCTCGAACGCCGTCATCTCGGAGTGCAAAATAAGCGTGTTGGGGCGCCTGAAGGTGGCCTCCGCCGCACACAGACTGCGTCCGGCCCGCCGAGGGCGAGGACGGACGCGCAGTCGAACGATTACCTGGTTGATCCTGCCAGTAATCATATGCTTGTCTCAAAGATTAAGCCATGCATGTCTAAGTACATGCCGAAATAAGGCGAAACCGCGAATGGCTCATTAAATCAGTTATGGTTCCTTAGATCGTTTCTTCCTACTTGGATAACTGTGGCAATTCTAGAGCTAATACATGCAGTGAGCCTGGAGCCCTTTGGGTAACGGGTGCTTTTATTAGACCAAGATCGATCGGGTTTCGGCCCGTATTGTGTGGTGACTCTGGATAACTTTGTGCTGATCGCATGGCCACGAGCCGGCGACGTTTCTTTCAAGTGTCTGCCTTATCAACTTTCGATGGTAGGTTACTTGCTTACCATGGTTGTTACGGGTAACGGAGAATCAGGGTTCGATTCCGGAGAGGGAGCCTGAGAAACGGCTACCACATCCAAGGAAGGCAGCAGGCGCGCAAATTACCCACTCCCGGCACGGGGAGGTAGTGACGAAAAATAACAATACGGGACTCTTTTGAGGCCCCGTAATTGAAATGAGTACACTCTAAATCCTTTAACGAGGATCAATTGGAGGGCAAGTCTGGTGCCAGCAGCCGCGGTAATTCCAGCTCCAATAGCGTATACTAAAGCTGCTGCGGTTAAAAAGCTCGTAGTTGGATCTCAGTTCCAGACGAGTAGTGCATCTACCCGATGCGACGGCTCGGACTGAACATCATGCCGGTTCTTTCTTGGTGCACTTCATTGTGTGCCTCGAGATGGCCGGTGCTTTTACTTTGAAAAAATTAGAGTGCTCAACGCAGGCGAGTCGCCTGAATAAACTTGCATGGAATAATAGAACAAGACCTCGTTTCTGTTCTGTTGGTTTTTGGAATACGAGGTAATGATTAAGAGGGACGGACGGGGGCATTCGTATTGCGGCGCTAGAGGTGAAATTCTTGGACCGTCGCAAGACGAACTACTGCGAAAGCATTTGCCAAGAATGTTTTCATTGATCAAGAACGAAAGTCAGAGGTTCGAAGGCGATCAGATACCGCCCTAGTTCTGACCATAAACGATGCCAACCAGCGATCCGCCTGAGTTACTCAAATGACTCGGCGGGCAGCTTCCGGGAAACCAAAGTATTTGGGTTCCGGGGGAAGTATGGTTGCAAAGCTGAAACTTAAAGGAATTGACGGAAGGGCACCACCAGGAGTGGAGCCTGCGGCTTAATTTGACTCAACACGGGAAAACTTACCCGGCCCGGACACTGGGAGGATTGACAGATTGAGAGCTCTTTCTTGATTCGGTGGATGGTGGTGCATGGCCGTTCTTAGTTGGTGGAGCGATTTGTCTGGTTAATTCCGATAACGAACGAGACTCTAGCCTATTAAATAGGTGCGGGGTTCCCAGCACCTTACAACCTTCTTAGAGGGACAAGCGGCTCCTAGCCGCACGAAACAGAGCAATAACAGGTCTGTGATGCCCTTAGATGTCCGGGGCCGCACGCGCGCTACACTGAAGGAAGCAGCGTGTCTTTATCCCTGTCTGAAAAGACTGGGTAACCCGTGGAACTTCTTTCGTGATTGGGATAGGGGCTTGCAATTGTTCCCCTTGAACGAGGAATTCCCAGTAAGCGCGAGTCATAAGCTCGCGTTGATTACGTCCCTGCCCTTTGTACACACCGCCCGTCGCTACTACCGATTGAATGATTTAGTGAGGTCTTCGGACCGATGTCCGGCGCGGCCTTTCGGTTGCGCCGGTCTGTTGGAAAGATGACCAAACTTGATCATTTAGAGGAAGTAAAAGTCGTAACAAGGTTTCCGTAGGTGAACCTGCGGAAGGATCATTAACGGATTGTGAAGGGTGAGCGCCTCAGCTGCGTCTGCGCCCGACACTTTCTGCCGCTGACCCCGTTTGGACGCGGGGTCGGCTTTTCCCCACGGGGCTGCCTGAATGTGGAGCGGCACCCCGTGACAAATTGTTGCGCCCAGCGGACGCCAACACCGCGACCTTGGACGGTCGGCCAGGTGGCGGACGCGGGTACAAACGGCGCAACGCACTCATAGGTCGGCTTTCGACCCGCCACTGCACCGTGGCTCGAAGCGCTCGAAATGCGCGACCCGACCGCTGCGGGACCGCCTAGTACTGTAAACAGGAGCGGCGGAGCGCGAACGGCGAGTCGTGGTTACGTCGGTAGAAGGCGAGGCTGCGCGTTCCCGAAACGCCAGCCGAGTGCCCTCCCGACCGTTCGAGCGTGCAAGAACGAGACCCGACAATCGCGCGGCGACTGCCAAGTACGAGAGGAACGGCACAAGCGTCGGCGGTCGGTCAAGGAACTGGCGATGTGACGGGTCCGCTGTGCACCAGTGCATACCGTCCCGCCGTCCGCGGCAAGCGCCTCCGCGTCCTCGGGTGACGGAGGCTGCCGGTCGGTTCTTGCAGGCGAGGGATCTCGCTGGCACCGGTTCGCGTTGACGCGCGGCCGGTCATGGCACGGCGATGCGACGGCCGAGGTGCGCAGTACTCGATGGAGGAACCGCACGCTCCGATGACCGTCCCGCCCTCCGCGGCGTATGCGTACCGACCGTAATGGTTGCAGCAGCGCCGGCCGGCTTTTGAATTCGCCACACGAAACACGGTGCGAGATCGCGGTTAGGGGAGCGTCGACGTTGCCAGGCGTTTTGCTTGCTGCCGAGGGAAAGGCGGCACGGCCACGTCGCGCTCGTCGCGATTAGCGGGTCTGCGCGCTTTGGGAAGGTGCCGCAACGACTTGCCGAAAGAGGAAGCACGGAAGAACGAGGGACTTGGACGTCCCGACAATTGAACGCACTTGCGGCCAGGCCCTTGCTGGCTTCGTTCTTCCGCCTCGAGTAGGCTCGTACGCGGCTCCGGCGCCGAAAGTGGTCCTTGGCACCGACTTCGGTGGACGTGGGAAGTGCCGCGCAAGTACGGCGCGCCTGGCTCCACCTGTTGGCTAAAGTAGGCAGCCGGATCGGCATTTTGGTGTGCGGTGGCAAACCGTGGATGCGAAAAAAGCTTGTGCGATTTCGTGGAACAAAAAGCGGGGGTCCCCCTTTTTATGCGGAGGAGACCGACCCGCCCGCCGTGGTGAACCGCGACGCCACGGTAAAAACGGGAGAGGCTTGTCGATGGGACCGTGCATCCCGCGCTCCACGGAGGCCGGGAGGCGGCCGCCCGAGGAAATGTGTAGCCGTCGAGGCCCGCATCTGCGTGCACTCTTATCCAAATGGGTGTACCGCAGGC
>NW_027464905.1:92500-97500 GCF_043290135.1 Rhipicephalus microplus
ATTACCAGGGTTGAAAACCTGCACATTGTGGCCAGGTTGAGCAACTGGATTAAACCAAATTTGGCGGAACTAGGAAATTCTTGCTGAAAACGCTCGGAACCAAGTCCTGGTGCCACAGAACAGCAGAATTATTCTTCTCAGTTCAAGAGGGCCACAAAAGAACAAGGAATTTCAACTTTCCTGACCATTTTCTACAGTTAGACAAAAACAGCAAATCCGAGGCTGGTTTCGGTTCTTTTCTGGAGCCGGCAGTTCTGGAAGTGCTTGAAGACTGGATACACGCTTTTGCTAGTAGTTCTGGGGCGAAACGACAGGAAATTGACATTTTCCGACTGTTCTGAGTTCGGATTCCCGTCAAAATGAGAGGCGGCCATCTTTGATTGAACACTTCACGCCAAAGGTAGAATAACTCCGGAACGAATCCCCGTAGAGAGACAAAACTGGTATCTATCTGTTTAGCGGAAAACGCCAACAGAGACAGGAAAAGTGCGGCGCCTCTACGCTGCCAAGAACACCTAAAACCGGCAACCTCTACTACCAAGGTTGAGGAACATCTCTGGCGATACCAGAACAAGTTAAAAAGGAGTAACTTTCTTCCAGACGGCAAACAACGGCTTCGAAGGCACAAACCCTTCTCTTGGAACACAGCGTGGAGATTAGGAGAAGATGTTGAAACCCAAGGGGATGAGAACGGAAACCCAGAAACAAGGACTGGAGGGAAGAGGACCTCTACAAACGGCAAACCCAGCAGTGGGGCCTACGTCAAAGGTCCTAAAAAACACAGGAAGCAATGACGACTCTGCAATTACAGACCCCACACAAGGGGCGAAGACAGACAAGATACAGAAGAAGAAGACCAAGAGGGTGGAACAAAAACAAGTGACCAACAAAGAAGAGAAGGCAAAGAAAGAAGAACCACAAGGAGCGATGCCCGCCAAAGCTTCTCTTGAAACAGATTGGTGGAGCCCAACCGAGAATGACCAGGTAGAGGGAGGCAGCCGAGGAACCGAAACCGAAGAAGCTGAAGGAGGAGAGGTCCACCCTCAAACACAAACGGCTGCTAACGAAGGAGCGCTAGACAACTGGGACGAAGACAGAAATTCACAATCGTCACTCCCAACCAGCCGCGGAGAAAAAGGTACAGTTTTGTCTAGACTTTCCAAAGCAGACAAAAACACTATGAGGGCTCTCATTAAAATCTCTACATTGACGGGCGGCGACGAGGCGGTAGCCCAGCAGATTGAAGCGATAATCTCCGAACAAGCTAAATTGAAAAACCTGTTAATGGAACAGGCCCAACAGATTGCGTTCCAAAAAGGCAGGATCGAAGAATTGGAGAAAAGAAGACAAGAAGAACCACTCGAACAAAGGGAAGAGCCAACACAGAGCAACACTCCCGCAACCGAGAGCCGACCAACCTATGCTCTGGTGGTATCTTCCGGAACAATGGAGAAAAAAGAGGTCGCATCGCTTCTGAGGCAGCGGGTGGATCCCCTCGACCTGGGAATCCAAGAAGCAACAATTCGGCCAGGGAGAGAGGGAATTGTCGTGATGACGAAGTCAAAAGAAGACTCAGCTAAGATTCTCCAGTTCATTCAGAAGGACAGAGAACTGAGAAATGTTGAAGCCAAGCTCCCAAAGGAGAACAGGATCCATAAGAAAATAATTGGACTCGAGGATGAAATTGACGAGGTCAATCTCCCAGCCCGAATCGTCAGGCAAAACCGTTTGGTGTGCTCGCCAGAAGACATAACAATAAAGAAGACATGGCCGGGCAAGAGAGGCAAGACAGTGATTCTTGCCCTAAATCGAAGTGCAAACAAAGCAATCGGAAGCCGAACTGCACTGAACATCGGCTGGTCACGATGCCCGATCTTTGACGACATCTTTTGGCCCAGATGCACAAGATGCGCCATGCACGGCCACATTGCTCCCGATTGCGATGGCCCCCAGCGCTGCATTAACTGTGGCCAACGAGGTCACTACCAAAGAGAATGTGAAGCAGAATCGCACTGCAACATCTGCGAGACTGAGGGTCGCACGGAGACAGATCATTCTATGATGTCCAGGGAATGCCCGGTATACATAACAAAGGTACAGGCCGAGAAAGGCAAAATTCTAGCTAGACTAAACTAAGAGTACCCAACACACAGGCACAATGGCGAATAGCACTGAAATACAAATAATACAGGTAAATTTAGGCAGGGCATTTAAGGCAAATCAGTCACTAAACAATTTTCAACAAGAAGAAGAATTCGACATATCTGTACTCCAAGAACCATATTCGCTCAACAACAAAATCATAGGGTTTCCGCTAAAGCATAAAGTTATAGCCAACAACAAAGACCCGAAGACAGCCATCATAATACACAAAGAAAATATAACCGCTTTCCCAATTATTATAGAACAAAAACTAATAGCAGTCAAGATAAATAAAGGTGAAAGAGAATTGGTAATTATCAACTGCTACTGTCCTCCGAATGAAAACGTCGAGCTGGCAATGTCAGCAATAGGAAACATTTTACAGAAATTTATAGACATTAACACGATAATAATGGGTGACTTCAACTCAAAACATCAAATTTGGGGAAGCACGGAGACGGATGAGAAAGGTGAAAAAGTATTAGAATTCACAGTATTACACAACCTGACATTATTAAATGCCAAAGAATCACCTCCGACATTTAAAACAAGTAGGGCGAGGGGTTGGATTGACCTCACCATATGTGACGCAAACCTAAACCAGGATATTAAAAGCTGGGAAGTACTTAAAACCTATAATCATAGCGATCACAGATACATTAAAGTTGTTATTAAAAATGAAGAACTTCCAGAGGAATATGGCCTAACGTTAAAAGGGCAAACAAAAGTCATGGAAAAGTTGCAAATTGATCCCTGGTTTGAGGAAGTCCAGGGGAAAATAAACACGAAGGAAAGTATTGAAGAAATAGCGAATACGCTACACGAGAAAATCGAGAAACTTAAGAAGGAATTCAGTAAAAAGAAAAAACCTTCTAAACAAAAACCGAATACTTGGTGGTCAAGAGACCTAGAAATTGAAAGGAAGAGAGTCAGAGCACTACGAAGGAGGTATCAAAAGGCGAAAGGGGATATCAGAGAACAATACAAAAAGGAATACTATAAAGAACATGACACGTATAACAACATGATAGAACAGGCTAAAAACAACAGTTGGAAAACTCTATGTACTAAGGCTACGAAAAATCCATTCATCCTACCGTATAAAATTGCACGAAATAAGATGAAAACCAAGGTTATGTTTAGAAGCATCACAAAAGAAAATGGAGAAGTCACAAAGACTCTTCAGGAAACAATAGAACACATTCTAGGAAATTTATACCCTAACTGCATGGAACATGACGAGCCAGGACACAGTCAAATACAATCAAGCAACGACACAATAAACAATAACAAACAGGGAGGAAATTGGACATCGGGAGCAGAAATGAGAGAAAGAAATTTACCCAGTGATGACCTCCCATTTACAGAGATTGAAGTAACGCAGATAGTAAAAAATCTGAGGAAAGATGTAACCCCCGGACCAGACAACCTAAAAACTAACCTCATACAAGTGATGTATGAAAGGCATAAGACTTTCTTTGTCAATCTTTTTAATGCATGCTTAAAGCACGGACATTTTCCTCAAAGATGGAAAGAATCTAAAATTATATTGATTCCAAAAGGGAACGGAGAGGACAAATCCGAGGAAAACAAATATCGCCCAATAGCTATTAACTCGATTTTGGGAAAAATATTAGAAAAGCTCATAAAAGATAGAATCTATTATTTCTTGTTTAAAAATCACCATTTTAACAAAAAACAATTTGGATTTACCCATGGGACATCAACAACCACGGCATTGGAAGAAATAATCAAACGAATAAACCAAGCGAAAATTGATAAGCTAAACAGCATGCTAATAGCACTAGATATTAAAAACGCATTCAATTCTATAAAACCCGAAGTAGTTATTCAGAAACTAGAAGAATATAAGTGTCCCAACAACCTAATAAAACTGGCGGACAATATTCTACGGAACAGGAAAATAATCTATGAAACAGATGGAGTAAAAATTAAGAAAACACTAACTTCAGGTTCCCCACAGGGGTCACCTTTAAGCCCACTCTGTTGGAATATAACAATAGGCGACCTATTAGAAACTCAGCTTCAAGAAGGAGTACACATCCAAGCCTTTGCGGACGACGTGGTGTTACACATAAAGTTCCGCTCAAGAAAAGAGGTGGAGGAAAAAGCTACGAAGGCACTAACACTAATAAATCAGTGGGCACATCAAAAAGGAATAACCCTGAATAAGGAAAAATCGGAATATATGATAATCGGAAAGCAGTACATTAGCCATCAACCCCAAATAAAAATCGGACAGGATAAAATCAAAATGGTTAACGAAATGAAAATTCTAGGGGTGGTCTTGGACACAAAACTAACATTCCTCCCACATCTAAAATACTTAAAAAGAAAAGTAGACGAAGTCACGTATAATTTAAGTCGTACAATAAAAGACGACAAACATACAAATAGAAACACACTACAGTTAATATATAAAAGGGGTATAGAACGAATGGTTACATACGCCTCCCCAGCATGGTATAGCCGAAAAACCATTTTTATTAAAAAACTGAAATCAATCCAAAGATTACCTTTATTATTAATAACTAAATCATTCAAAACAACATCAAATCTTTCACTCAACATATTAGCAAACATTCCACCTCTCCATTTGACAATCGAAAAAGAAAACGAATTACACTACATACTTAAGAAAGGAAAGAACTTCACATGGCAACAGAAAGTATACACCGAAAACGAAATAATGAAGAAACACGACCAATGGCAAGATCATCCAGCAAATAAAGTTAGCATACCCTTTGGAACAACAGAGGAAGAAGCAGACTTCAAAATATACACAGACGGATCAAAGAAAGAAAAAGAAACAGGAGCGGCATTTATAATACTAAACA
>NW_027464905.1:102500-115000 GCF_043290135.1 Rhipicephalus microplus
CGCCCCGGCAGACGCGGTTTTCGCGCCGCCCCGGCTGACGCGGTTTCGTGCCGCCCCGGCAGACGCGGTTTTTTGCCGCCCCGGCAGACGCGTTTTTTTTTTCTTTCGCCCCGGCTGACGCAGTTTTCGCGCCGCCCCGGCAGACGCGGTTTTCGCGCCGCCCCGGCAGACGCGGTTTTTTGCGCCGCCCCGGCTGACGCAGTTCGGACTTGGCACTTTTTGGCTGAGCCTGGCTGGCGGCCCACTCACTCGATCGCCATGTCTGTTTGCCACAGTTTTCCCGGTGGTGCCGCACCCGGGCTCGCCCCGGCTGACGCAGTTTTCGCGCCGCCCCGGCTGACGCGGTTTCGTGCCGCCCCGGCAGACGCGGTTTTTTGCGCCGCCCCGGCTGACGCGGTTTTTTGCCGCCCCGGCTGACGCAGTTCGGACTTGGCACTTTTCGGCTGTGCCTGGCTGGCGGCCCACTCACTCGATCGCCATGTCTGTTTGCCACAGTTTTCCCGGTGGTGCCGCACCCGGGCTCGCCCCGGCAGACGCGTTTTTTTTTTTTCTTTCGCCCCGGCTGACGCAGTTTTCGCGCCGCCCCGGCTGACGCGGTTTCGTGCCGCCCCGGCAGACGCGGTTTTTTGCGCCGCCCCGGCTGACGCGGTTTTTGCCGCCCCGGCTGACGCAGTTCGGACTTAGCACTTTTTGGCTGAGCCTGGCTGGTGGCCCACTCACTCGATCGCCATGTCTGTTAGCCACAGTTTTCCCGGTGGTGCCGCACCCGGGCTCGCCCCGGCTGACGCAGTTTTCGCGCCGCCCCGGCTGACGCGGTTTCGTGCCGCCCCGGCAGACGCGGTTTTCGCGCCGCCCCGGCTGACGCGGTTTTTGCCGCCCCGGCTGACGCAGTTCGGACTTAGCACTTTTCGGCTGTGCCTGGCTGGCGGCCCACTCACTCGATCGCCATGTCTGTTTGCCACAGTTTTCCCGGTGGTGCCGCACCCGGGCTCGCCCCGGCTGACGCAGTTTTCGCGCCGCCCCGGCTGACGCGGTTTCGTGCCGCCCCGGCAGACGCGGTTTTCGCGCCGCCCCGGCTGACGCGGTTTCGTGCCGCCCCGGCAGACGCGGTTTTTTGCCGCCCCAGCTGACGCAGTTCGGACTTAGCACTTTTTGGCTGAGCCTTGCTGGCGGCCCACTCACTCGATCGCCATGTCTGTTTGCCACAGTTTTCCCGGTGGTGCCGCACCCGGGCTCGCCCCGGCAGACGCGTTTTTTTTTTTCTTTCGCCCCGGCTGACGCAGTTTTCGCGCCGCCCCGGCAGACGCGGTTTTCGCGCCGCCCCGGCAGACGCGGTTTTTTGCGCCGCCCCGGCTGACGCGGTTTTTTGCCGCCCCGGCTGACGCAGTTCGGACTTGGCACTTTTTGGCTGAGCCTGGCTGGCGGCCCACTCACTCGATCGCCATGTCTGTTTGCCACAGTTTTCCCGGTGGTGCCGCACCCGGGCTCGCCCCGGCTGACGCAGTTTTCGCGCCGCCCCGGCAGACGCGGTTTCGTGCCGCCCCGGCAGACGCGGTTTTTTGCGCCGCCCCGGCTGACGCGGTTTTTTGCCGCCCCGGCTGACACGGTTCGGACTTTGCACTTTTCGGCTGTGCCTGGCTGGCGGCCCACTCACTCGATCGCCATGTCTGTTTGCCACAGTTTTCCCGGTGGTGCCGCACCCGGGCTCGCCCCGGCAGACGCGTTTTTTTTTTTTTTTTCTTTCGCCCCGGCTGACGCAGTTTTCGCGCCGCCCCGGCTGACGCGGTTTCGTGCCGCCCCGGCAGACGCGGTTTTTTGCGCCGCCCCGGCTGACGTGGTTTTTGCCGCCCCGGCTGACGCAGTTCGGACTTTGCACTTTTTGGCTGAGCCTGGCTGGCGGCCCACTCACTCGATCGCCATGTCTGTTTGCCACAGTTTTCCCGGTGGTGCCGCACCCGGGCTCGCCCCGGCAGACGCGTTTTTTTTTTTTCCTTCGCCCCGGCAGACGTGGTTCCCCCCCCCCCCTCCGTCTTTCTTTTTGTTTTTTTTTTTCGCCGCGGCTGAAGTGGATTTTTCGGTGCCTCGACGCCCCGGTAGTCGCGGTTTTTCCGTTTCCGCACGGCCCCGGCTGACGCTGCTCGGTCACAGTCGCCTTTTGTGGTGATTGCAGACTTCTTGAGCGCGGGTGTTTTTTTTTTTTGTTGTTGTTGTTGTTTTATTACGCATTCGCTCCAGCAGACGCTGTTTAGACTTTTTGTTTCCTCTTTTATCCTGCGACGAGGTGACGAGGTTTATTCGGTGCCCCGCCGCCCCGGCTGAAGTGATTTTTCCTGTCCCGTGCCGCCCCGGCTGACGCGGTTGGGACTTCGCGTTTGTTCGGCCGCCACGGGTTTTGGCGCACTCGCTCGGTTGCTTGTTGTTGCCACTTGTTGCGAACCCAGGTTTCTTGAGCGAGCGCGGGCGTTTTTTCTTCCTTTCTTTCTTTGTTCTATGTGTTAGCGAATCGGCCTTTAATATCACACGAGGACTCACAACCAACAATTTTCAGTTTGAAGTGTAAAAAATCTGCAGGTGTTGACGTAACTGACTTGCCCCGTACCCTTGAGTACATCCATGAAGTTCTCGTAGTACTACTAAATCGCATTATTCCAAGTGGAGAAATTCCCATAAACTTGCAAACCTCTACACGAAAATCGGTGCGCGTGATAAAGTTGAAAATTATCGTCCGATATCAAATGTGCCTTCTATAACACAAATTCTAGGAAAAAAAAAAAAAAAAACACTTGTTCGCCGTTTTCTGCGCCGTGACTGGCAGCACTCCGGCGAAGCGAAACGGGGTCGATTCGAGCACGATATCGGCGTCTTTCGACGTGCTCGCCGGCGACCGTCGCACGAGTACGTCGCACGAGCGCGTCTGCCGGGGCGCCGTTTGCGAAGCCGACGCAAAAGTGGGAACCGCCGCTCGGATGATCGCCGCTTTCGGCAGAGTGAGTGTTGGCACTCCGGGGAAGCGAAACAGCGTGAATGCGCCCACGAAATCGGCGTATTTTGAAGTGCCCGCCGGCGACCGTCGCACGAGTACGGTAAACCGCGTCAGCCGGGGCGTAGTTCGGGACGCCGACGAAAAAGTGGGAAGCGCAACTCGGATCTTCGCCGTTTTTGCAGGAGTGAGTGGCGGCCCTCCTGCGAGACCAAGAAGCATCGATTCGTGCACGAATTCGGCGCCTTTCGACGTGATCGCCGGCGACCGTCGCTCGAGTAGGGCAAACCGCGTCTGCCGGGGCGGGCTTCGGGACGCCGATGCGAAAGTGGGAAACGCTGCTCGGATGTTCGCCGTTTTTGGCCGAGTGAGTGCTGGCACACGGGCGAAGCCAAACGGGGCCGATTACGGCACGATATCGGCGTCTTTCGACGTGCCCGCCGGCGACCGTCGCACGAGTACGGTAAACCGCGTCAGCCCGGGCGGAGTTCGGGACGCCGATGCGAAAGTGGAGAACGCCGCTCGGATCTTCGCCGTTTTTGGAGGAGTGAGTGGCGGCACTCCGGAGAAGCCAGGGAGCGCCAATTAGCGCACGATATCGGCGTCTTTCGACGCGCTCGCCGGCGACCGTCGCACGAGTAGGGCAAACCGCGTCTGCCGGGGCGGGGTTTACGACGCCGACGCAAAAGTGGGAACCGCCGCTCGGATGTTGGCCGTTTTTGGCAGAGTGAGTGCTGGCACTCCGGCGACGCGAAAGAGCGCGAATGCGCCCACGAAAGTGGCGTATTTGGACGTGCGTGACGGCGACCGCTGCAGGAGTACGAAAAACCACGTCAGCCGGGGCGAGCGACACACGGCGGTCTGGGTGCTTATCGCTGCTATTATAGGGGCACCCCGGCAGACGCAGAAAAAAAAAAAAAATTTTCGACCTTCTTTTTTGCTGGTCGAGCTCGGGTAACCCAGGTCGCAATGGGAGCCGCGCACGAAAGCGGCGTCGCGAGACGCGTTCGCGGTCGCTAGTCGCACGAGCTCGGCAACCGCGTCAGCCGGCGCGGAGTTCGGGATGCCGACGGCTAAGTGGGTACCGCTGCTCGGATGTTCGCCGTTTTTGGCCGAGTGAGTGCTGGCACTCCGGTGAAGCCAAGGAGCGCCAATTCGTGCACGATATCGGCGTCTTTCGACGTGCCCGCCGGCCACCGCCGCACGAGTACGGCAAACCGCGTCTGCCGGGGCGGGGTTCGCGACGCGTACGCAATAGTGGGAACCGTCGCTCGGATGTTCGTCGTCTTTGGCCGAGCGAGTGCTGGCACTCCGGCGAAGCGAAACGGGGCCGATTCGGGCACGATATCGGCGTATTTCGACGTGCTCGCCGGCGACCGTCGCACGAGTACGGCAAAGCGCGTCTGCCGGGGCGAGGTTTGCGACGCCGACGAAAAAGTGGGAAGCGCCGCTCGGATCTTCGCCGTTTTTGCAGGAGTGAGTGGCGGCCCTCCTGCGAGACCAAGAAGCATCGACTCGCGCACGATATCGGTGTCTTTCGACGTGCCCGCCGGCCACCGCCGCACGAGTACGGCAAACCGCGTATGCCGGGGCGGGGTTGGCGACGCCGACGCAAAAGTGGGAACCGCCACTAGGATGTTCGCCGTTTTTGGCAGAGTGAGTGCTGGCACTCCGGCGAAGCGAAAGAGCGCGAATGCGCCCACGAAAGTGGCGTGTTTGGACGTGCTTGACGACGACCACCGCAGGAAAACGAAAAACCACGTCAGCCGGGGCGAGCGACCCATGGCGGTCTGGGTGCTTATCGCTGCTATTATAGGGGCACCCCGGCAGACGCAAAAAAAAAAAAAAAATTTTTTTCGACATTCTTTTTTGCTCGTCGACCTCGGGTGACCCAGGTCGCAGTGGGAGCCGCGCACGAAAGCGGCGTCGCGAGACGGCTTCGCGGTCGCTAGTCGCACGAGCTCGGCAACCGCGTCTGCCGGGGCGGAGTTCGGGACGCCGACGGCTAAGTGGGAACCGCCGCTCGGATGTTCGCCGTTTGTGGCCGAGTGAGTGCTGGCACTCCGGCGAAGCCAAACGGGGCCGATTCCGGCACGATATCGGCGTCTTTCTACGTGCTCGCCGGCGACCGTCGCACGAGTACGGCAAAGTGCGTCTGCCGGGGCGGGGTTTGCGACGCGTACGCAATAGTGAGAACCGTCGCTCGGATGTTCGTCGTCTTTCGCCGAGCCAGTGCTGGCAATCCGGCGAAGCCGAACGGAGCCGATTCGGGCACGATATCGGCGTCTTTCCACGTGCTCGCCGGCGACCGTCGCACGAGTACGGTAAACCGCGTCAGCCGGGGCGGAGTTCGGGACGCCGATGCGAAAGTGGGAAGCGCCGCTCGGATCTTCGCCGTTTTTGGAGGAGTCAGTGGCGGCACTCCGGTGAAGCCAAGGTGCGCCAATTCGCGCACGATATCGGCGTCTTTCGACGTGCCCGCCGGCCACCGTCGCACGAGTACGGCAAACCTCGTCTGCCGGGGCGGGGTTTGCGACGCCGACGCAAAAGTGGGAACCGCCGCTCGGATGTTCGCCGTTTTTGGCAGAGTGAGTGCTGGCACTCCGGCGAAGCGAAAGAGCGCGAATGCGCCCACGAAAGTGGCGTGTTTGGACGTGCTTGACGACGACCACCGCAGGAAAACGAAAAACCACGTCAGCCGGGGCGAGCGACCCATGGCGGTCTGGGTGCTTATCGCTGCTATTATAGGGGCACCCCGGCAGACGCAAAAAAAAAAAAAATTTTTTTCGACATTCTTTTTTGCTCGTCGACCTCGGGTGACCCAGGTCGCAGTGGGAGCCGCGCACGAAAGCGGCGTCGCGAGACGGCTTCGCGGTCGCTAGTCGCACGAGCTCGGCAACCGCGTCTGCCGGGGCGGAGTTCGGGACGCCGACGGCTAAGTGGGAACCGCCGCTCGGATGTTCGCCGTTTGTGGCCGAGTGAGTGCTGGCACTCCGGCGAAGCCAAACGGGGCCGATTCCGGCACGATATCGGCGTCTTTCTACGTGCTCGCCGGCGACCGTCGCACGAGTACGGCAAAGTGCGTCTGCCGGGGCGGGGTTTGCGACGCGTACGCAATAGTGAGAACCGTCGCTCGGATGTTCGTCGTCTTTCGCCGAGCCAGTGCTGGCACTCCGGCGAAGCCGAACGGAGCCGATTCGGGCACGATATCGGCGTCTTTCCACGTGCTCGCCGGCGACCGTCGCACGAGTACGGTAAACCGCGTCAGCCGGGGCGGAGTTCGGGACGCCGATGCGAAAGTGGGAAGCGCCGCTCGGATCTTCGCCGTTTTTGGAGGAGTCAGTGGCGGCACTCCGGTGAAGCCAAGGTGCGCCAATTCGCGCACGATATCGGCGTCTTTCGACGTGCCCGCCGGCCACCGTCGCACGAGTACGGCAAACCTCGTCTGCCGGGGCGGGGTTTGCGACGCCGACGCAAAAGTGGGAACCGCCGCTCGGATGTTCGCCGTTTTTGGCAGAGTGAGTGCTGGCACTCCGGCGAAGCGAAAGAGCGTGAATGCGCCCACGAAAGTAGCGTATTTGGACGTGCTTGACGGCGACCGCCGCAGGAGTACGAAAAACCACGTCAGCCGGGGCGAGCGACCCACGGCGGTCTGGGTGCTTATCGCTGCTATTATAGGGGCACCCCGGCAGACGCAGAAAGAAAAAAAAAAATGGGGACATGGCGTGCGTCACCGTGCGGCTTCGCAGCGTTGCCGAAGTCGCCGAGCCCTTCGACTGAGCCGAACGGCGGACAGGGAACGTTGGTCGGCCGTTCTAACCTGTCGGTGCCACGCCGAGACGTCGTTAAGGAAAACCGCGTCGTGGGCCTCTACGACGCCGTCGAGTCGTTGTACGTTTGGTGTCCAGCGTGTCGGCGGCGAGTAGCGGACACGTCGTTCACGACTTCGGTCTTTCGCAGTCGACGCGAACTTGCGGAGAGTCGTGGTGCCTCACGTTTTCGGCAGAAACCGCGGCGGAATTTTCCCGTGCGTGCGCGCACGACCTCGGTGCTGTGCCGTCAGCGTAGTGTTGCACAAACTCGTGGCCTACCCAAGGTGCGGTACGTTTGCGGCCGTATCCTCGGTGGGAATTTCGTGAGTAGGGTCGCAAATTCTACGACCTCGGCGGGTTTGAGAGCGACGTAGACTTGTGGCACGCTCAACATGCCACACGTTTCGGGGCACACCCGCGGTGAAATTTTCTCGAGTACGCTCGTATTAGGGCCCAAGGAGGTCTGGGTACTTATCGCTGCTATTATGTGGGGGTTCTCGTGAGCGGCGTACGCGAAAGCGACCGGGTGTCTGATATGCGGCGGGCTTCGGCCTCGTCAAGCGTGTCCTCGGGTCTGCTCCAGGGGAATCCACGGCAGTCGTCTGCAGCCTCATCCGCTTGATGCGTTAGGGGCTGGTTGTCGGACGGTGCCGTTTTACCACGATATCGAGGTGTGTTCCGTGTCGTCCTCGGGCGATTCAGATGCGAAAGCGCCGAAGACGCGGGCGTGACCCGTCGTCTGGCGGCTTTGCAGTCTCGGCTCCGTTGCTAGTTCCGGCCGGTCCACCGACAGTGCAGCGGGCTTGGGCAACCCGCACGGCGCGACCGAGTCGATGCAACGAAAAAGAGCGAGCATGAACGTGCTTCTTGCCGCACGGCTCCCACTCGTCTTTCGGGAAGGTTGTGCCGTAGCGAGCTCGAACGCCGTCATCTCGGAGTGCAAAATAAGCGTGTTGGGGCGCCTGAAGGTGGCCTCCGCCGCACACAGACTGCGTCCGGCCCGCCGAGGGCGAGGACGGACGCGCAGTCGAACGATTACCTGGTTGATCCTGCCAGTAATCATATGCTTGTCTCAAAGATTAAGCCATGCATGTCTAAGTACATGCCGAAATAAGGCGAAACCGCGAATGGCTCATTAAATCAGTTATGGTTCCTTAGATCGTTTCTTCCTACTTGGATAACTGTGGCAATTCTAGAGCTAATACATGCAGTGAGCCTGGAGCCCTTTGGGTAACGGGTGCTTTTATTAGACCAAGATCGATCGGGTTTCGGCCCGTATTGTGTGGTGACTCTGGATAACTTTGTGCTGATCGCATGGCCACGAGCCGGCGACGTTTCTTTCAAGTGTCTGCCTTATCAACTTTCGATGGTAGGTTACTTGCTTACCATGGTTGTTACGGGTAACGGAGAATCAGGGTTCGATTCCGGAGAGGGAGCCTGAGAAACGGCTACCACATCCAAGGAAGGCAGCAGGCGCGCAAATTACCCACTCCCGGCACGGGGAGGTAGTGACGAAAAATAACAATACGGGACTCTTTTGAGGCCCCGTAATTGAAATGAGTACACTCTAAATCCTTTGACGAGGATCAATTGGAGGGCAAGTCTGGTGCCAGCAGCCGCGGTAATTCCAGCTCCAATAGCGTATACTAAAGCTGCTGCGGTTAAAAAGCTCGTAGTTGGATCTCAGTTCCAGACGAGTAGTGCATCTACCCGATGCGACGGCTCGGACTGAACATCATGCCGGTTCTTTCTTGGTGCACTTCATTGTGTGCCTCGAGATGGCCGGTGCTTTTACTTTGAAAAAATTAGAGTGCTCAACGCAGGCGAGTCGCCTGAATAAACTTGCATGGAATAATAGAACAAGACCTCGTTTCTGTTCTGTTGGTTTTTGGAATACGAGGTAATGATTAAGAGGGACGGACGGGGGCATTCGTATTGCGGCGCTAGAGGTGAAATTCTTGGACCGTCGCAAGACGAACTACTGCGAAAGCATTTGCCAAGAATGTTTTCATTGATCAAGAACGAAAGTCAGAGGTTCGAAGGCGATCAGATACCGCCCTAGTTCTGACCATAAACGATGCCAACCAGCGATCCGCCTGAGTTACTCAAATGACTCGGCGGGCAGCTTCCGGGAAACCAAAGTATTTGGGTTCCGGGGGAAGTATGGTTGCAAAGCTGAAACTTAAAGGAATTGACGGAAGGGCACCACCAGGAGTGGAGCCTGCGGCTTAATTTGACTCAACACGGGAAAACTTACCCGGCCCGGACACTGGGAGGATTGACAGATTGAGAGCTCTTTCTTGATTCGGTGGATGGTGGTGCATGGCCGTTCTTAGTTGGTGGAGCGATTTGTCTGGTTAATTCCGATAACGAACGAGACTCTAGCCTATTAAATAGGTGCGGGGTTCCCAGCACCTTACAACCTTCTTAGAGGGACAAGCGGCTCCTAGCCGCACGAAACAGAGCAATAACAGGTCTGTGATGCCCTTAGATGTCCGGGGCCGCACGCGCGCTACACTGAAGGAAGCAGCGTGTCTTTATCCCTGTCTGAAAAGACTGGGTAACCCGTGGAACTTCTTTCGTGATTGGGATAGGGGCTTGCAATTGTTCCCCTTGAACGAGGAATTCCCAGTAAGCGCGAGTCATAAGCTCGCGTTGATTACGTCCCTGCCCTTTGTACACACCGCCCGTCGCTACTACCGATTGAATGATTTAGTGAGGTCTTCGGACCGATGTCCGGCGCGGCCTTTCGGTTGCGCCGGTCTGTTGGAAAGATGACCAAACTTGATCATTTAGAGGAAGTAAAAGTCGTAACAAGGTTTCCGTAGGTGAACCTGCGGAAGGATCATTAACGGATTGTGAAGGGTGAGCGCCTCAGCTGCGTCTGCGCCCGACACTTTCTGCCGCTGACCCCGTTTGGACGCGGGGTCGGCTTTTCCCCACGGGGCTGCCTGAATGTGGAGCGGCACCCCGTGACAAATTGTTGCGCCCAGCGGACGCCAACACCGCGACCTTGGACGGTCGGCCAGGTGGCGGACGCGGGTACAAACGGCGCAACGCACTCATAGGTCGGCTTTCGACCCGCCACTGCACCGTGGCTCGAAGCGCTCGAAATGCGCGACCCGACCGCTGCGGGACCGCCTAGTACTGTAAACAGGAGCGGCGGAGCGCGAACGGCGAGTCGTGGTTACGTCGGTAGAAGGCGAGGCTGCGCGTTCCCGAAACGCCAGCCGAGTGCCCTCCCGACCGTTCGAGCGTGCAAGAACGAGACCCGACAATCGCGCGGCGACTGCCAAGTACGAGAGGAACGGCACAAGCGTCGGCGGTCGGTCAAGGAACTGGCGATGTGACGGGTCCGCTGTGCACCAGTGCATACCGTCCCGCCGTCCGCGGCAAGCGCCTCCGCGTCCTCGGGTGACGGAGGCTGCCGGTCGGTTCTTGCAGGCGAGGGATCTCGCTGGCACCGGTTCGCGTTGACGCGCGGCCGGTCATGGCACGGCGATGCGACGGCCGAGGTGCGCAGTACTCGATGGAGGAACCGCACGCTCCGATGACCGTCCCGCCCTCCGCGGCGTATGCGTACCGACCGTAATGGTTGCAGCAGCGCCGGCCGGCTTTTGAATTCGCCACACGAAACACGGTGCGAGATCGCGGTTAGGGGAGCGTCGACGTTGCCAGGCGTTTTGCTTGCTGCCGAGGGAAAGGCGGCACGGCCACGTCGCGCTCGTCGCGATTAGCGGGTCTGCGCGCTTTGGGAAGGTGCCGCAACGACTTGCCGAAAGAGGAAGCACGGAAGAACGAGGGACTTGGACGTCCCGACAATTGAACGCACTTGCGGCCAGGCCCTTGCTGGCTTCGTTCTTCCGCCTCGAGTAGGCTCGTACGCGGCTCCGGCGCCGAAAGTGGTCCTTGGCACCGACTTCGGTGGACGTGGGAAGTGCCGCGCAAGTACGGCGCGCCTGGCTCCACCTGTTGGCTAAAGTAGGCAGCCGGATCGGCATTTTGGTGTGCGGTGGCAAACCGTGGATGCGAAAAAAGCTTGTGCGATTTCGTGGAACAAAAAGCGGGGGTCCCCCTTTTTATGCGGAGGAGACCGACCCGCCCGCCGTGGTGAACCGCGACGCCACGGTAAAAACGGGAGAGGCTTGTCGATGGGACCGTGCATCCCGCGCTCCACGGAGGCCGGGAGGCGGCCGCCCGAGGAAATGTGTAGCCGTCGAGGCCCGCATCTGCGTGCACTCTTATCCAAATGGGTGTACCGCAGGCATTTTCTGGTTAGGCGGGCCAATGAGAGCGAGCACACAACGATACCTACGGGTCCGGCTTGGAGAACCGGCTTCGACGCCTCCCGAGTATTTATAGAGGGGTGGACCACGAAAGCACTCGCAAGTAGCGGAAGCGAAACGCCGTCCGAAACACACCGTTTGCTCGATTTGCGGCAGCCGAAAAAGGCGCGGCAGAGTTTTGGAGTCCAAGCGTGCGCTGAAAAGCGCCCTTCTTGGCCACTGTTTGGCCGAGTGCCAGAAACGTTTGGTTTTGACTGTACGGAATTGAACAAACACTTTTTCACGACTCTAAGCGGTGGATCACTCGGTTCTCGGGTCGATGAAGAACGCAGCCAGCTGCGAGACTTGGTGTGAATTGCAGGACACACTGAGCACTGATTCTTTGAACGCACATTGCGGCCTTGGGTCTTCCCTTGGCTTCGTCTGTCTGAGGGTCGGATCACATATCAAGAGAGCCTTCGGCGCACAAGGGAACGTGAGCCGTCGACTCGTTTTGACCGCGTCGGCAACACGGACAGCACGCTGAACACCTCACAGCGAGCGCCAACAGCGGCCACTCAAGGGCGAGACGGTGGCGACCGTCGTGCCAGAGCCCAACCGAAACGGGGGCGACCGACTGCATTGAGGATGTGGCACCTCGTTGAGACCGCCGCAGGACTTCGAGTCGGAAGGAAGCCTGCAGGGAAAGTGCGGTCGAGGTTGCGTACTCCTCTCTGCGACCGGGCGCGCAAGAGCTGCGAGAGCCACGGACGCGCAACTTTAACGCACGGTAAACACGAGGAGCGAAAGCCGGCCAGCAAAGCTTCTCCAGCCGTGCGCAAAGTGCGCGAGATCGCAGCCTTGCGTTGCGCTTGTTGCCCTCGAAGTAAGCAGGGTGTCCCGTAGACCGGGCGCTCGAACACGCTGCGGGGCCGTGCCTCCTCCAGGCTTTGCCGCGCGAACAGGGAACGTTCGCGCGCAAAGCGCAGGGAGGTGAGGAGGCTGCGCCCGACGTTTGCGGTTCGCTGCGTACGCGGTTGATGCGGAGAGCACGGCGCGACGACTTGCCGCGAAGCGGAAAAAGTCTCCCGCACGAGTTGGCGAAACGTTGGCGAAGCTTAAGGCGTTCTCGTCGTAGTCCGCCGTCGGTCTAAGTGCTTCGCAGTTCCCGTCCCGTTCAAAAAACTGGGCCACTCCAGTTGGGGCGGGGGCGACGCTACACGAGACGATGCCTCTCGCCAGGCTGCGTGGCTGCCCTTGCGGCGGCGGTGACTGGCCTCGGCGGTGTTTGGGCTTTCGACACGGTCGTTTATCACGCAACTGCTCGGACGACGCACGCGCGCAGCGGAATGCCGCTTGCCAGCCTTGTGAAGATGTGACCCTGTACAGGGTTGCGGGCGCACTTGGTAGGGCGTCGTACTCGGTTCGCGATGGGTTTACGAA
>NW_027464905.1:120000-135217 GCF_043290135.1 Rhipicephalus microplus
GCGCCAAGTACGGAGGGAACAGCGCGGCTAAGGGCTCGAAACAAACCCTAAACCGCGCCAAGTACGGAAGGAACGGCGCGGAGAGGGCTCGAGACAAAGCTCGACCCTAAACCGCGCCAAGTACGGAGGGAACAGCGCGGCTAAGGGCTCGAAACAAACCCTGAACCGCGCCAAGTACGAAAGGAACGGCGCGCAGTAGGGGTTTAAAACAAAGCTGGTCCCAAAACCGCGCCAAGTACGAAAGGAACAGCGCGGTCGAGACTCGGAAGAAAAAGCTTTCAAAGTGTCGTAGCACGATGCACACTGCTGTTCGTGTGGAACAAACGTGACTACCGTGCTGTACGGTGGAGTTCTGTGCGCAAAAGCGGCGGGTGTGTTTCTAAGCACCACAGCGTTGTGTCAAAAAAGAGGTGCCTGAGAGAAACGCATGCGACTGCCGTGCTTTGCGGCATAGCACCGTGCGCAAAAACGGTGCGCATGCAAGAGGTGTCAGAGCTAGCGAACTTTTGCCACGAGCAACAGGTCACTAAAAGCCTATAGATGACGGTG
Source organism: Rhipicephalus microplus (assembly GCF_043290135.1). Classification (NCBI taxonomy): domain Eukaryota; kingdom Metazoa; phylum Arthropoda; class Arachnida; order Ixodida; family Ixodidae; genus Rhipicephalus; species Rhipicephalus microplus. The sequence goes on from NW_027464905.1 coordinate 120,550, forward strand.
TTGGAGGAAAAGAAAAATATCGAGAAAGCACTGCGGTGTGCCGTGCGTAGGGACGGGCGCGCGTGCCACATGCCGCCGAAATATGGGTGTCGGAGAAAACAGAGTGCCGCGCGTAACGAGGGGCGCGCGTGTTACAGAGAGATATGCCCAAACGCATGAAAGTGTACGCAGGTGTCCTAAGGCAGTTTTTTTTTTTTTCCTCATTTTGATGTCGCCCCGGCTGACGTGGTTTTCGTTTTTCCGTGCCGCCCCGGCTGACGCGGTTTTCGTTTTTCCGTGCCGCCCCGGCTGACGCAGTTTTTGCGCCGCCCCGGCTGACGCGGTTTTCGCGCCGCCCCGGCTGACGCGGTTCCGACTTTGCACTTTTTGGCTCACCCCGGCTGGCGGCCCACTCACTCGATCGCCAGGTCTGTTTGCCCCGGTGGTTCCACCGCCAGGCTTAAGCGCGAACTTTTTTTGTTTGTTTTCTTTTGATTAAGCGCAAGCTTTTTTCTTTGTTTTCTTTTGATTAAGCGCGGGCTTTTTTCTTTGTTTTTTTTGCATTCGCCCCGGCAGACGCGGTTTTTGCGCCGCCCCGGCTGACGCGGTTTTTGCCGCCCCGGCTGACGCAGTTCGGACTTAGCACTTTTCGGCTGTGCCTGGCTGGCGGCCCACTCACTCGATCGCCATGTCTGTTTGCCACAGTTTTCCCGGTGGTGCCGCACCCGGGCTCGCCCCGGCTGACGCGGTTTCGTGCCGCCCCGGCAGACGCGGTTTTCGCGCCGCCCCGGCTGACGCGGTTTCGTGCCGCCCCGGCAGACGCGGTTTTTTGCCGCCCCGGCAGACGCGTTTTTTTTTTCTTTCGCCCCGGCTGACGCAGTTTTCGCGCCGCCCCGGCAGACGCGGTTTTCGCGCCGCCCCGGCAGACGCGGTTTTTTGCGCCGCCCCGGCTGACGCAGTTCGGACTTGGCACTTTTTGGCTGAGCCTGGCTGGCGGCCCACTCACTCGATCGCCATGTCTGTTTGCCACAGTTTTCCCGGTGGTGCCGCACCCGGGCTCGCCCCGGCTGACGCAGTTTTCGCGCCGCCCCGGCTGACGCGGTTTCGTGCCGCCCCGGCAGACGCGGTTTTTTGCGCCGCCCCGGCTGACGCGGTTTTTTGCCGCCCCGGCTGACGCAGTTCGGACTTGGCACTTTTCGGCTGTGCCTGGCTGGCGGCCCACTCACTCGATCGCCATGTCTGTTTGCCACAGTTTTCCCGGTGGTGCCGCACCCGGGCTCGCCCCGGCAGACGCGTTTTTTTTTTTTCTTTCGCCCCGGCTGACGCAGTTTTCGCGCCGCCCCGGCTGACGCGGTTTCGTGCCGCCCCGGCAGACGCGGTTTTTTGCGCCGCCCCGGCTGACGCGGTTTTTGCCGCCCCGGCTGACGCAGTTCGGACTTAGCACTTTTTGGCTGAGCCTGGCTGGTGGCCCACTCACTCGATCGCCATGTCTGTTAGCCACAGTTTTCCCGGTGGTGCCGCACCCGGGCTCGCCCCGGCTGACGCAGTTTTCGCGCCGCCCCGGCTGACGCGGTTTCGTGCCGCCCCGGCAGACGCGGTTTTCGCGCCGCCCCGGCTGACGCGGTTTTTGCCGCCCCGGCTGACGCAGTTCGGACTTAGCACTTTTCGGCTGTGCCTGGCTGGCGGCCCACTCACTCGATCGCCATGTCTGTTTGCCACAGTTTTCCCGGTGGTGCCGCACCCGGGCTCGCCCCGGCTGACGCAGTTTTCGCGCCGCCCCGGCTGACGCGGTTTCGTGCCGCCCCGGCAGACGCGGTTTTCGCGCCGCCCCGGCTGACGCGGTTTCGTGCCGCCCCGGCAGACGCGGTTTTTTGCCGCCCCAGCTGACGCAGTTCGGACTTAGCACTTTTTGGCTGAGCCTTGCTGGCGGCCCACTCACTCGATCGCCATGTCTGTTTGCCACAGTTTTCCCGGTGGTGCCGCACCCGGGCTCGCCCCGGCAGACGCGTTTTTTTTTTTCTTTCGCCCCGGCTGACGCAGTTTTCGCGCCGCCCCGGCAGACGCGGTTTTCGCGCCGCCCCGGCAGACGCGGTTTTTTGCGCCGCCCCGGCTGACGCGGTTTTTTGCCGCCCCGGCTGACGCAGTTCGGACTTGGCACTTTTTGGCTGAGCCTGGCTGGCGGCCCACTCACTCGATCGCCATGTCTGTTTGCCACAGTTTTCCCGGTGGTGCCGCACCCGGGCTCGCCCCGGCTGACGCAGTTTTCGCGCCGCCCCGGCAGACGCGGTTTCGTGCCGCCCCGGCAGACGCGGTTTTTTGCGCCGCCCCGGCTGACGCGGTTTTTTGCCGCCCCGGCTGACACGGTTCGGACTTTGCACTTTTCGGCTGTGCCTGGCTGGCGGCCCACTCACTCGATCGCCATGTCTGTTTGCCACAGTTTTCCCGGTGGTGCCGCACCCGGGCTCGCCCCGGCAGACGCGTTTTTTTTTTTTTTTCTTTCGCCCCGGCTGACGCAGTTTTCGCGCCGCCCCGGCTGACGCGGTTTCGTGCCGCCCCGGCAGACGCGGTTTTTTGCGCCGCCCCGGCTGACGTGGTTTTTGCCGCCCCGGCTGACGCAGTTCGGACTTTGCACTTTTTGGCTGAGCCTGGCTGGCGGCCCACTCACTCGATCGCCATGTCTGTTTGCCACAGTTTTCCCGGTGGTGCCGCACCCGGGCTCGCCCCGGCAGACGCGTTTTTTTTTTTTCCTTCGCCCCGGCAGACGTGGTTCCCCCCCCCCCCCTCCGTCTTTCTTTTTGTTTTTTTTTTTCGCCGCGGCTGAAGTGGATTTTTCGGTGCCTCGACGCCCCGGTAGTCGCGGTTTTTCCGTTTCCGCACGGCCCCGGCTGACGCTGCTCGGTCACAGTCGCCTTTTGTGGTGATTGCAGACTTCTTGAGCGCGGGTGTTTTTTTTTTTTGTTGTTGTTGTTGTTTTATTACGCATTCGCTCCAGCAGACGCTGTTTAGACTTTTTGTTTCCTCTTTTATCCTGCGACGAGGTGACGAGGTTTATTCGGTGCCCCGCCGCCCCGGCTGAAGTGATTTTTCCTGTCCCGTGCCGCCCCGGCTGACGCGGTTGGGACTTCGCGTTTGTTCGGCCGCCACGGGTTTTGGCGCACTCGCTCGGTTGCTTGTTGTTGCCACTTGTTGCGAACCCAGGTTTCTTGAGCGAGCGCGGGCGTTTTTTCTTCCTTTCTTTCTTTGTTCTATGTGTTAGCGAATCGGCCTTTAATATCACACGAGGACTCACAACCAACAATTTTCAGTTTGAAGTGTAAAAAATCTGCAGGTGTTGACGTAACTGACTTGCCCCGTACCCTTGAGTACATCCATGAAGTTCTCGTAGTACTACTAAATCGCATTATTCCAAGTGGAGAAATTCCCATAAACTTGCAAACCTCTACACGAAAATCGGTGCGCGTGATAAAGTTGAAAATTATCGTCCGATATCAAATGTGCCTTCTATAACACAAATTCTAGGAAAAAAAAAAAAAAAAACACTTGTTCGCCGTTTTCTGCGCCGTGACTGGCAGCACTCCGGCGAAGCGAAACGGGGTCGATTCGAGCACGATATCGGCGTCTTTCGACGTGCTCGCCGGCGACCGTCGCACGAGTACGTCGCACGAGCGCGTCTGCCGGGGCGCCGTTTGCGAAGCCGACGCAAAAGTGGGAACCGCCGCTCGGATGATCGCCGCTTTCGGCAGAGTGAGTGTTGGCACTCCGGGGAAGCGAAACAGCGTGAATGCGCCCACGAAATCGGCGTATTTTGAAGTGCCCGCCGGCGACCGTCGCACGAGTACGGTAAACCGCGTCAGCCGGGGCGTAGTTCGGGACGCCGACGAAAAAGTGGGAAGCGCAACTCGGATCTTCGCCGTTTTTGCAGGAGTGAGTGGCGGCCCTCCTGCGAGACCAAGAAGCATCGATTCGTGCACGAATTCGGCGCCTTTCGACGTGATCGCCGGCGACCGTCGCTCGAGTAGGGCAAACCGCGTCTGCCGGGGCGGGCTTCGGGACGCCGATGCGAAAGTGGGAAACGCTGCTCGGATGTTCGCCGTTTTTGGCCGAGTGAGTGCTGGCACACGGGCGAAGCCAAACGGGGCCGATTACGGCACGATATCGGCGTCTTTCGACGTGCCCGCCGGCGACCGTCGCACGAGTACGGTAAACCGCGTCAGCCCGGGCGGAGTTCGGGACGCCGATGCGAAAGTGGAGAACGCCGCTCGGATCTTCGCCGTTTTTGGAGGAGTGAGTGGCGGCACTCCGGAGAAGCCAGGGAGCGCCAATTAGCGCACGATATCGGCGTCTTTCGACGCGCTCGCCGGCGACCGTCGCACGAGTAGGGCAAACCGCGTCTGCCGGGGCGGGGTTTACGACGCCGACGCAAAAGTGGGAACCGCCGCTCGGATGTTGGCCGTTTTTGGCAGAGTGAGTGCTGGCACTCCGGCGACGCGAAAGAGCGCGAATGCGCCCACGAAAGTGGCGTATTTGGACGTGCGTGACGGCGACCGCTGCAGGAGTACGAAAAACCACGTCAGCCGGGGCGAGCGACACACGGCGGTCTGGGTGCTTATCGCTGCTATTATAGGGGCACCCCGGCAGACGCAGAAAAAAAAAAAAAAATTTTCGACCTTCTTTTTTGCTGGTCGAGCTCGGGTAACCCAGGTCGCAATGGGAGCCGCGCACGAAAGCGGCGTCGCGAGACGCGTTCGCGGTCGCTAGTCGCACGAGCTCGGCAACCGCGTCAGCCGGCGCGGAGTTCGGGATGCCGACGGCTAAGTGGGTACCGCTGCTCGGATGTTCGCCGTTTTTGGCCGAGTGAGTGCTGGCACTCCGGTGAAGCCAAGGAGCGCCAATTCGTGCACGATATCGGCGTCTTTCGACGTGCCCGCCGGCCACCGCCGCACGAGTACGGCAAACCGCGTCTGCCGGGGCGGGGTTCGCGACGCGTACGCAATAGTGGGAACCGTCGCTCGGATGTTCGTCGTCTTTGGCCGAGCGAGTGCTGGCACTCCGGCGAAGCGAAACGGGGCCGATTCGGGCACGATATCGGCGTATTTCGACGTGCTCGCCGGCGACCGTCGCACGAGTACGGCAAAGCGCGTCTGCCGGGGCGAGGTTTGCGACGCCGACGAAAAAGTGGGAAGCGCCGCTCGGATCTTCGCCGTTTTTGCAGGAGTGAGTGGCGGCCCTCCTGCGAGACCAAGAAGCATCGACTCGCGCACGATATCGGTGTCTTTCGACGTGCCCGCCGGCCACCGCCGCACGAGTACGGCAAACCGCGTATGCCGGGGCGGGGTTGGCGACGCCGACGCAAAAGTGGGAACCGCCACTAGGATGTTCGCCGTTTTTGGCAGAGTGAGTGCTGGCACTCCGGCGAAGCGAAAGAGCGCGAATGCGCCCACGAAAGTGGCGTGTTTGGACGTGCTTGACGACGACCACCGCAGGAAAACGAAAAACCACGTCAGCCGGGGCGAGCGACCCATGGCGGTCTGGGTGCTTATCGCTGCTATTATAGGGGCACCCCGGCAGACGCAAAAAAAAAAAAAAAATTTTTTTCGACATTCTTTTTTGCTCGTCGACCTCGGGTGACCCAGGTCGCAGTGGGAGCCGCGCACGAAAGCGGCGTCGCGAGACGGCTTCGCGGTCGCTAGTCGCACGAGCTCGGCAACCGCGTCTGCCGGGGCGGAGTTCGGGACGCCGACGGCTAAGTGGGAACCGCCGCTCGGATGTTCGCCGTTTGTGGCCGAGTGAGTGCTGGCACTCCGGCGAAGCCAAACGGGGCCGATTCCGGCACGATATCGGCGTCTTTCTACGTGCTCGCCGGCGACCGTCGCACGAGTACGGCAAAGTGCGTCTGCCGGGGCGGGGTTTGCGACGCGTACGCAATAGTGAGAACCGTCGCTCGGATGTTCGTCGTCTTTCGCCGAGCCAGTGCTGGCAATCCGGCGAAGCCGAACGGAGCCGATTCGGGCACGATATCGGCGTCTTTCCACGTGCTCGCCGGCGACCGTCGCACGAGTACGGTAAACCGCGTCAGCCGGGGCGGAGTTCGGGACGCCGATGCGAAAGTGGGAAGCGCCGCTCGGATCTTCGCCGTTTTTGGAGGAGTCAGTGGCGGCACTCCGGTGAAGCCAAGGTGCGCCAATTCGCGCACGATATCGGCGTCTTTCGACGTGCCCGCCGGCCACCGTCGCACGAGTACGGCAAACCTCGTCTGCCGGGGCGGGGTTTGCGACGCCGACGCAAAAGTGGGAACCGCCGCTCGGATGTTCGCCGTTTTTGGCAGAGTGAGTGCTGGCACTCCGGCGAAGCGAAAGAGCGCGAATGCGCCCACGAAAGTGGCGTGTTTGGACGTGCTTGACGACGACCACCGCAGGAAAACGAAAAACCACGTCAGCCGGGGCGAGCGACCCATGGCGGTCTGGGTGCTTATCGCTGCTATTATAGGGGCACCCCGGCAGACGCAAAAAAAAAAAAAAATTTTTTTCGACATTCTTTTTTGCTCGTCGACCTCGGGTGACCCAGGTCGCAGTGGGAGCCGCGCACGAAAGCGGCGTCGCGAGACGGCTTCGCGGTCGCTAGTCGCACGAGCTCGGCAACCGCGTCTGCCGGGGCGGAGTTCGGGACGCCGACGGCTAAGTGGGAACCGCCGCTCGGATGTTCGCCGTTTGTGGCCGAGTGAGTGCTGGCACTCCGGCGAAGCCAAACGGGGCCGATTCCGGCACGATATCGGCGTCTTTCTACGTGCTCGCCGGCGACCGTCGCACGAGTACGGCAAAGTGCGTCTGCCGGGGCGGGGTTTGCGACGCGTACGCAATAGTGAGAACCGTCGCTCGGATGTTCGTCGTCTTTCGCCGAGCCAGTGCTGGCACTCCGGCGAAGCCGAACGGAGCCGATTCGGGCACGATATCGGCGTCTTTCCACGTGCTCGCCGGCGACCGTCGCACGAGTACGGTAAACCGCGTCAGCCGGGGCGGAGTTCGGGACGCCGATGCGAAAGTGGGAAGCGCCGCTCGGATCTTCGCCGTTTTTGGAGGAGTCAGTGGCGGCACTCCGGTGAAGCCAAGGTGCGCCAATTCGCGCACGATATCGGCGTCTTTCGACGTGCCCGCCGGCCACCGTCGCACGAGTACGGCAAACCTCGTCTGCCGGGGCGGGGTTTGCGACGCCGACGCAAAAGTGGGAACCGCCCGCTCGGATGTTCGCCGTTTTTGGCAGAGTGAGTGCTGGCACTCCGGCGAAGCGAAAGAGCGTGAATGCGCCCACGAAAGTAGCGTATTTGGACGTGCTTGACGGCGACCGCCGCAGGAGTACGAAAAACCACGTCAGCCGGGGCGAGCGACCCACGGCGGTCTGGGTGCTTATCGCTGCTATTATAGGGGCACCCCGGCAGACGCAGAAAGAAAAAAAAAAATGGGGACATGGCGTGCGTCACCGTGCGGCTTCGCAGCGTTGCCGAAGTCGCCGAGCCCTTCGACTGAGCCGAACGGCGGACAGGGAACGTTGGTCGGCCGTTCTAACCTGTCGGTGCCACGCCGAGACGTCGTTAAGGAAAACCGCGTCGTGGGCCTCTACGACGCCGTCGAGTCGTTGTACGTTTGGTGTCCAGCGTGTCGGCGGCGAGTAGCGGACACGTCGTTCACGACTTCGGTCTTTCGCAGTCGACGCGAACTTGCGGAGAGTCGTGGTGCCTCACGTTTTCGGCAGAAACCGCGGCGGAATTTTCCCGTGCGTGCGCGCACGACCTCGGTGCTGTGCCGTCAGCGTAGTGTTGCACAAACTCGTGGCCTACCCAAGGTGCGGTACGTTTGCGGCCGTATCCTCGGTGGGAATTTCGTGAGTAGGGTCGCAAATTCTACGACCTCGGCGGGTTTGAGAGCGACGTAGACTTGTGGCACGCTCAACATGCCACACGTTTCGGGGCACACCCGCGGTGAAATTTTCTCGAGTACGCTCGTATTAGGGCCCAAGGAGGTCTGGGTACTTATCGCTGCTATTATGTGGGGGTTCTCGTGAGCGGCGTACGCGAAAGCGACCGGGTGTCTGATATGCGGCGGGCTTCGGCCTCGTCAAGCGTGTCCTCGGGTCTGCTCCAGGGGAATCCACGGCAGTCGTCTGCAGCCTCATCCGCTTGATGCGTTAGGGGCTGGTTGTCGGACGGTGCCGTTTTACCACGATATCGAGGTGTGTTCCGTGTCGTCCTCGGGCGATTCAGATGCGAAAGCGCCGAAGACGCGGGCGTGACCCGTCGTCTGGCGGCTTTGCAGTCTCGGCTCCGTTGCTAGTTCCGGCCGGTCCACCGACAGTGCAGCGGGCTTGGGCAACCCGCACGGCGCGACCGAGTCGATGCAACGAAAAAGAGCGAGCATGAACGTGCTTCTTGCCGCACGGCTCCCACTCGTCTTTCGGGAAGGTTGTGCCGTAGCGAGCTCGAACGCCGTCATCTCGGAGTGCAAAATAAGCGTGTTGGGGCGCCTGAAGGTGGCCTCCGCCGCACACAGACTGCGTCCGGCCCGCCGAGGGCGAGGACGGACGCGCAGTCGAACGATTACCTGGTTGATCCTGCCAGTAATCATATGCTTGTCTCAAAGATTAAGCCATGCATGTCTAAGTACATGCCGAAATAAGGCGAAACCGCGAATGGCTCATTAAATCAGTTATGGTTCCTTAGATCGTTTCTTCCTACTTGGATAACTGTGGCAATTCTAGAGCTAATACATGCAGTGAGCCTGGAGCCCTTTGGGTAACGGGTGCTTTTATTAGACCAAGATCGATCGGGTTTCGGCCCGTATTGTGTGGTGACTCTGGATAACTTTGTGCTGATCGCATGGCCACGAGCCGGCGACGTTTCTTTCAAGTGTCTGCCTTATCAACTTTCGATGGTAGGTTACTTGCTTACCATGGTTGTTACGGGTAACGGAGAATCAGGGTTCGATTCCGGAGAGGGAGCCTGAGAAACGGCTACCACATCCAAGGAAGGCAGCAGGCGCGCAAATTACCCACTCCCGGCACGGGGAGGTAGTGACGAAAAATAACAATACGGGACTCTTTTGAGGCCCCGTAATTGAAATGAGTACACTCTAAATCCTTTAACGAGGATCAATTGGAGGGCAAGTCTGGTGCCAGCAGCCGCGGTAATTCCAGCTCCAATAGCGTATACTAAAGCTGCTGCGGTTAAAAAGCTCGTAGTTGGATCTCAGTTCCAGACGAGTAGTGCATCTACCCGATGCGACGGCTCGGACTGAACATCATGCCGGTTCTTTCTTGGTGCACTTCATTGTGTGCCTCGAGATGGCCGGTGCTTTTACTTTGAAAAAATTAGAGTGCTCAACGCAGGCGAGTCGCCTGAATAAACTTGCATGGAATAATAGAACAAGACCTCGTTTCTGTTCTGTTGGTTTTTGGAATACGAGGTAATGATTAAGAGGGACGGACGGGGGCATTCGTATTGCGGCGCTAGAGGTGAAATTCTTGGACCGTCGCAAGACGAACTACTGCGAAAGCATTTGCCAAGAATGTTTTCATTGATCAAGAACGAAAGTCAGAGGTTCGAAGGCGATCAGATACCGCCCTAGTTCTGACCATAAACGATGCCAACCAGCGATCCGCCTGAGTTACTCAAATGACTCGGCGGGCAGCTTCCGGGAAACCAAAGTATTTGGGTTCCGGGGGAAGTATGGTTGCAAAGCTGAAACTTAAAGGAATTGACGGAAGGGCACCACCAGGAGTGGAGCCTGCGGCTTAATTTGACTCAACACGGGAAAACTTACCCGGCCCGGACACTGGGAGGATTGACAGATTGAGAGCTCTTTCTTGATTCGGTGGATGGTGGTGCATGGCCGTTCTTAGTTGGTGGAGCGATTTGTCTGGTTAATTCCGATAACGAACGAGACTCTAGCCTATTAAATAGGTGCGGGGTTCCCAGCACCTTACAACCTTCTTAGAGGGACAAGCGGCTCCTAGCCGCACGAAACAGAGCAATAACAGGTCTGTGATGCCCTTAGATGTCCGGGGCCGCACGCGCGCTACACTGAAGGAAGCAGCGTGTCTTTATCCCTGTCTGAAAAGACTGGGTAACCCGTGGAACTTCTTTCGTGATTGGGATAGGGGCTTGCAATTGTTCCCCTTGAACGAGGAATTCCCAGTAAGCGCGAGTCATAAGCTCGCGTTGATTACGTCCCTGCCCTTTGTACACACCGCCCGTCGCTACTACCGATTGAATGATTTAGTGAGGTCTTCGGACCGATGTCCGGCGCGGCCTTTCGGTTGCGCCGGTCTGTTGGAAAGATGACCAAACTTGATCATTTAGAGGAAGTAAAAGTCGTAACAAGGTTTCCGTAGGTGAACCTGCGGAAGGATCATTAACGGATTGTGAAGGGTGAGCGCCTCAGCTGCGTCTGCGCCCGACACTTTCTGCCGCTGACCCCGTTTGGACGCGGGGTCGGCTTTTCCCCACGGGGCTGCCTGAATGTGGAGCGGCACCCCGTGACAAATTGTTGCGCCCAGCGGACGCCAACACCGCGACCTTGGACGGTCGCCAGGTGGCGGACGCGGGTACAAACGGCGCAACGCACTCATAGGTCGGCTTTCGACCCGCCACTGCACCGTGGCTCGAAGCGCTCGAAATGCGCGACCCGACCGCTGCGGGACCGCCTAGTACTGTAAACAGGAGCGGCGGAGCGCGAACGGCGAGTCGTGGTTACGTCGGTAGAAGGCGAGGCTGCGCGTTCCCGAAACGCCAGCCGAGTGCCCTCCCGACCGTTCGAGCGTGCAAGAACGAGACCCGACAATCGCGCGGCGACTGCCAAGTACGAGAGGAACGGCACAAGCGTCGGCGGTCGGTCAAGGAACTGGCGATGTGACGGGTCCGCTGTGCACCAGTGCATACCGTCCCGCCGTCCGCGGCAAGCGCCTCCGCGTCCTCGGGTGACGGAGGCTGCCGGTCGGTTCTTGCAGGCGAGGGATCTCGCTGGCACCGGTTCGCGTTGACGCGCGGCCGGTCATGGCACGGCGATGCGACGGCCGAGGTGCGCAGTACTCGATGGAGGAACCGCACGCTCCGATGACCGTCCCGCCCTCCGCGGCGTATGCGTACCGACCGTAATGGTTGCAGCAGCGCCGGCCGGCTTTTGAATTCGCCACACGAAACACGGTGCGAGATCGCGGTTAGGGGAGCGTCGACGTTGCCAGGCGTTTTGCTTGCTGCCGAGGGAAAGGCGGCACGGCCACGTCGCGCTCGTCGCGATTAGCGGGTCTGCGCGCTTTGGGAAGGTGCCGCAACGACTTGCCGAAAGAGGAAGCACGGAAGAACGAGGGACTTGGACGTCCCGACAATTGAACGCACTTGCGGCCAGCCCTTGCTGGCTTCGTTCTTCCGCCTCGAGTAGGCTCGTACGCGGCTCCGGCGCCGAAAGTGGTCCTTGGCACCGACTTCGGTGGACGTGGGAAGTGCCGCGCAAGTACGGCGCGCCTGGCTCCACCTGTTGGCTAAAGTAGGCAGCCGGATCGGCATTTTGGTGTGCGGTGGCAAACCGTGGATGCGAAAAAAGCTTGTGCGATTTCGTGGAACAAAAAGCGGGGGTCCCCCTTTTTATGCGGAGGAGACCGACCCGCCCGCCGTGGTGAACCGCGACGCCACGGTAAAAACGGGAGAGGCTTGTCGATGGGACCGTGCATCCCGCGCTCCACGGAGGCCGGGAGGCGGCCGCCCGAGGAAATGTGTAGCCGTCGAGGCCCGCATCTGCGTGCACTCTTATCCAAATGGGTGTACCGCAGGCATTTTCTGGTTAGGCGGGCCAATGAGAGCGAGCACACAACGATACCTACGGGTCCGGCTTGGAGAACCGGCTTCGACGCCTCCCGAGTATTTATAGAGGGGTGGACCACGAAAGCACTCGCAAGTAGCGGAAGCGAAACGCCGTCCGAAACACACCGTTTGCTCGATTTGCGGCAGCCGAAAAAGGCGCGGCAGAGTTTTGGAGTCCAAGCGTGCGCTGAAAAGCGCCCTTCTTGGCCACTGTTTGGCCGAGTGCCAGAAACGTTTGGTTTTGACTGTACGGAATTGAACAAACACTTTTTCACGACTCTAAGCGGTGGATCACTCGGTTCTCGGGTCGATGAAGAACGCAGCCAGCTGCGAGACTTGGTGTGAATTGCAGGACACACTGAGCACTGATTCTTTGAACGCACATTGCGGCCTTGGGTCTTCCCTTGGCTTCGTCTGTCTGAGGGTCGGATCACATATCAAGAGAGCCTTCGGCGCACAAGGGAACGTGAGCCGTCGACTCGTTTTGACCGCGTCGGCAACACGGACAGCACGCTGAACACCTCACAGCGAGCGCCAACAGCGGCCACTCAAGGGCGAGACGGTGGCGACCGTCGTGCCAGAGCCCAACCGAAACGGGGGCGACCGACTGCATTGAGGATGTGGCACCTCGTTGAGACCGCCGCAGGACTTCGAGTCGGAAGGAAGCCTGCAGGGAAAGTGCGGTCGAGGTTGCGTACTCCTCTCTGCGACCGGGCGCGCAAGAGCTGCGAGAGCCACGGACGCGCAACTTTAACGCACGGTAAACACGAGGAGCGAAAGCCGGCCAGCAAAGCTTCTCCAGCCGTGCGCAAAGTGCGCGAGATCGCAGCCTTGCGTTGCGCTTGTTGCCCTCGAAGTAAGCAGGGTGTCCCGTAGACCGGGCGCTCGAACACGCTGCGGGGCCGTGCCTCCTCCAGGCTTTGGGGAACGTTCGCGCGCAAAGCGCAGGGAGGTGAGGAGGCTGCGCCCGACGTTTGCGGTTCGCTGCGTACGCGGTTGATGCGGAGAGCACGGCGCGACGACTTGCCGCGAAGCGGAAAAAGTCTCCCGCACGAGTTGGCGAAACGTTGGCGAAGCTTAAGGCGTTCTCGTCGTAGTCCGCCGTCGGTCTAAGTGCTTCGCAGTTCCCGTCCCGTTCAAAAAACTGGGCCACTCCAGTTGGGGCGGGGGCGACGCTACACGAGACGATGCCTCTCGCCAGGCTGCGTGGCTGCCCTTGCGGCGGCGGCGACTGGCCTCGGCGGTGTTTGGGCTTTCGACACGGTCGTTTATCACGCAACTGCTCGGACGACGCACGCGCGCAGCGGAATGCCGCTTGCCAGCCTTGTGAAGATGTGACCCTGTACAGGGTTGCGGGCGCACTTGGTAGGGCGTCGTACTCGGTTCGCGATGGGTTTACGAACGTGTCCCGTCACTTCCACGTCACACCGGTTGTGCGCCGCACGCGTGCAGCGGGGAAGCCGATTGCCAGCCTTGTGAAGAAGTGGCCCTGTACAGGGTTGCGGGCGCACTTGGTAGGGCGAGCGCACGCGGTCGTGCAGGAAGTTGATGGAAGCGAATGTATCCGCTGTCGACCTCAGATCAGGCGAGACAACCGCTGAATTTAAGCATATCACTAAGCGGAGGAAAAGAAACCAACAGGGATTCCCCGAGTAGCTGCGAGCGAAACGGGACCGAGCCCAGCACCGAATCCCCGTCCTTGCAGGCGGTCGGGAAATGTGGTGTATGGGAGGCGACGTTCTCGGGTGTTTGCGACGGTGCAAGTCCCCCTGACAGGGGCTTGTCCCAGAGTGGGTGCCAGGCCCGTCTCCGCCGTTGCGCGCCCGGGATGGAGCCTCCCGTGAGTCGGGTTGCTTGAGAGTGCAGCCCTAAGTGGGTGGTAAACTCCATCTAAGGCTAAATACGACCGAGAGACCGATAGTTCACAAGTACCGTGAGGGAAAGTTGAAAGAACTTTGAAGAGAGAGTTCAAGAGTACGTGAAACCGCTTAGAGTAAAACGGGTGGGCCCTCGAAGCTCGAAAGCGGTGGGATTCAGTCTCCGGACGATCGCGGAGCCGGCGGCGTCAGGTAAACGGTCCCCTTCGGGGGACTGTTCCGGCTGCTGGCACGCAGACGCGGTCTCCGGGGTGCGCACTTCCCACCGCCGGTAGGACGCCGCGACGGACGCGGGTCAAAGGGAACAAGCACGACTTTGAGTCCGGCAGTGGAGGTGACCTGCCCGTCTCTTCGGAGACGGCACGCGGGAGTTATACCACGCCGTGCACGAAAAGTTCGTCACCCCGTCCAGGCCCCATGGGCTTCTCCCGGTTGTCGGGAGGCCCGAACGATGACGCCCTCCGGAAACGGAGCGGAGAACCCGCTGGGCAAGCTTGTCGTCTCCTGCTGTCCGGGTTGGTCCCGCGGCGGCGGGTTGGCCGGCGAGAAGCCTCTGCGAGCGGGGCTATTCTCCCGCGGAGGCGCTATCGTGGTTTGCGGCGAGTAGGTCGGTAACCCACCCGACCCGTCTTGAAACACGGACCAAGGAGTCTAACATGTGCGCGAGTCAATGGGTCTCCCGAAACCCAATGGCGCAATGAAACGTGAAGGCCCCTAGCGGGCTGCGTTGCGATCCCGGACCGCACAGGGGTCCGATAAAGGGCGCAGCAACGGCCCGTCCCAGGCGCTCACACGTCGCCGGGGCGGAGCGAGAGCGCACACGTTGGCACCCGAAAGATGGTGAACTATGCCCGGGCAGGACGAGGCCAGAGGAAACTCTGGTGGAGGTCCGAAGCGATTCTGACGTGCAAATCGATCGTCCGATCCGGGTATAGGGGCGAAAGACCAATCGAACCATCTAGTAGCT
>NW_027464906.1:0-12500 GCF_043290135.1 Rhipicephalus microplus
TTTGCCACAGTTTTCCCGGTGGTGCCGCACCCGGGCTCGCCCCGGCTGACGCAGTTTTCGCGCCGCCCCGGCTGACGCGGTTTCGTGCCGCCCCGGCAGACGCGGTTTTCGCGCCGCCCCGGCTGACGCGGTTTCGTGCCGCCCCGGCAGACGCAGTTCGGACTTAGCACTTTTCGGCTGTGCCTGGCTGGCGGCCCACTCACTCGATCGCCATGTCTGTTTGCCACAGTTTTCCCGGTGGTGCCGCACCCGGGCTCGCCCCGGCTGACGCAGTTTTCGCGCCGCCCCGGCTGACGCGGTTTCGTGCCGCCCCGGCAGACGCGGTTTTCGCGCCGCCCCGGCTGACGCGGTTTCGTGCCGCCCCGGCAGACGCAGTTCGGACTTAGCACTTTTCGGCTGTGCCTGGCTGGCGGCCCACTCACTCGATCGCCATGTCTGTTTGCCACAGTTTTCCCGGTGGTGCCGCACCCGGGCTCGCCCCGGCAGACGCGTTTTTTTTTTCTTTCGCCCCGGCTGACGCAGTTTTCGCGCCGCCCCGGCTGACGCGGTTTCGTGCCGCCCCGGCAGACGCGGTTTTTTTGCGCCGCCCCGGCTGACGCGGTTTTTGCCGCCCCGGCTGACGCAGTTCGGACTTGGCACTTTTTGGCTGAGCCTGGCTGGTGGCCCACTCACTCGATCGCCATGTCTGTTAGCCACAGTTTTCCCGGTGGTGCCGCACCCGGGCTCGCCCCGGCTGACGCAGTTTTCGCGCCGCCCCGGCAGACGCGGTTTTCGCGCCGCCCCGGCTGACGCGGTTTTTGCCGCCCCGGCTGACGCAGTTCGGACTTGGCACTTTTTGGGCTGAGCCTGGCTGGCGGCCCACTCACTCGATCGCCATGTCTGTTTGCCACAGTCTTCCCGGTGGTGCCGCACCCGGGCTCGCCCCGGCAGACGCGTTTTTTTTTTCTTTCGCCCCGGCAGACGTGGTTCCCCCCCCCCCCCCTTTTCGCTCGCCCCGGCTGACGAGGTTTTCGCGCCGCCCCGGCTGACGCAGTTTTCGCGCCGCCCCGGCTGACGCGGTTTCCTGCCGCCCCGGCTGACGCGGTTTTCGCGCCGCCCCGGCTGACGCGGTTTTTGCGTCGCCCCGGCTGACACGGTTCGGACTTTGCACTTTTCGGCTGTGCCTGGCTGGCGGCCCACTCACTCGATCGCCATGTCTGTTTGCCACAGTTTTCCCGGTGGTGCCGCACCCGGGCTCGCCCCGGCTGACGCAGTTTTCGCGCCGCCCCGGCTGACGCGGTTTCGTGCCGCCCCGGCAGACGCGGTTTTCGCGCCGCCCCGGCTGACGCGGTTTCGTGCCGCCCCGGCAGACGCAGTTCGGACTTAGCACTTTTCGGCTGTGCCTGGCTGGCGGCCCACTCACTCGATCGCCATGTCTGTTTGCCACAGTTTTCCCGGTGGTGCCGCACCCGGGCTCGCCCCGGCTGACGCAGTTTTCGCGCCGCCCCGGCTGACGCGGTTTCGTGCCGCCCCGGCAGACGCGGTTTTCGCGCCGCCCCGGCTGACGCGGTTTCGTGCCGCCCCGGCAGACGCAGTTCGGACTTAGCACTTTTCGGCTGTGCCTGGCTGGCGGCCCACTCACTCGATCGCCATGTCTGTTTGCCACAGTTTTCCCGGTGGTGCCGCACCCGGGCTCGCCCCGGCAGACGCGTTTTTTTTTTTTCTTTTGCCCCGGCTGACGCAGTTTTCGCGCCGCCCCGGCTGACGCGGTTTCGTGCCGCCCCGGCAGACGCGGTTTTTTGCGCCGCCCCGGCTGACGCGGTTTTTGCCGCCCCGGCTGACGCAGTTCGGACTTAGCACTTTTCGGCTGTGCCTGGCTGGCGGCCCACTCACTCGATCGCCATGTCTGTTTGCCACAGTTTTCCCGGTGGTGCCGCACCCGGGCTCGCCCCGGCTGACGCAGTTTTCGCGCCGCCCCGGCTGACGCGGTTTCGTGCCGCCCCGGCAGACGCGGTTTTCGCGCCGCCCCGGCTGACGCGGTTTCGTGCCGCCCCGGCAGACGCAGTTCGGACTTAGCACTTTTCGGCTGTGCCTGGCTGGCGGCCCACTCACTCGATCGCCATGTCTGTTTGCCACAGTTTTCCCGGTGGTGCCGCACCCGGGCTCGCCCCGGCTGACGCAGTTTTCGCGCCGCCCCGGCTGACGCGGTTTCGTGCCGCCCCGGCAGACGCGGTTTTCGCGCCGCCCCGGCTGACGCGGTTTCGTGCCGCCCCGGCAGACGCAGTTCGGACTTAGCACTTTTCGGCTGTGCCTGGCTGGCGGCCCACTCACTCGATCGCCATGTCTGTTTGCCACAGTTTTCCCGGTGGTGCCGCACCCGGGCTCGCCCCGGCAGACGCGTTTTTTTTTTTCTTTCGCCCCGGCTGACGCAGTTTTCGCGCCGCCCCGGCTGACGCGGTTTCGTGCCGCCCCGGCAGACGCGGTTTTTTTGCGCCGCCCCGGCTGACGCGGTTTTTGCCGCCCCGGCTGACGCAGTTCGGACTTGGCACTTTTTGGCTGAGCCTGGCTTGTGGCCCACTCACTCGATCGCCATGTCTGTTAGCCACAGTTTTCCCGGTGGTGCCGCACCCGGGCTCGCCCCGGCTGACGCAGTTTTCGCGCCGCCCCGGCAGACGCGGTTTTCGCGCCGCCCCGGCTGACGCGGTTTTTGCCGCCCCGGCTGACGCAGTTCGGACTTGGCACTTTTTGGGCTGAGCCTGGCTGGCGGCCCACTCACTCGATCGCCATGTCTGTTTGCCACAGTCTTCCCGGTGGTGCCGCACCCGGGCTCGCCCCGGCAGACGCGTTTTTTTTTTCTTTCGCCCCGGCAGACGTGGTTCCCCCCCCCCCCCTTTTCGCTCGCCCCGGCTGACGAGGTTTTCGCGCCGCCCCGGCTGACGCAGTTTTCGCGCCGCCCCGGCTGACGCGGTTTCGTGCCGCCCCGGCTGACGCGGTTTTCGCGCCGCCCCGGCTGACGCGGTTTTTGCGTCGCCCCGGCTGACACGGTTCGGACTTTGCACTTTTCGGCTGTGCCTGGCTGGCGGCCCACTCACTCGATCGCCATGTCTGTTTGCCACAGTTTTCCCGGTGGTGCCGCACCCGGGCTTGCCCCGGCAGACGCGTTTTTTTTTTTTCTTTTCGCCCCGGCTGACGCAGTTTTCGCCCCGCCCCGGCTGACGCGGTTTCGTGCCGCCCCGGCAGACGCGGTTTTTTGCGCCGCCCCGGCTGACGCGGTTTTTGCCGCCCCGGCTGACGCAGTTCGGACTTTGCACTTTTTGGCTGAGCCTGGCTGGCGGCCCACTCACTCGATCGCCATGTCTGTTTGCCACAGTTTTCCCGGTGGTGCCGCACCCGGGCTCGCCCCGGCAGACGCGTTTTTTTTTTTCCTTCGCCCCGGCAGACGTGGTTCCCCCCCCCCCTCCGTCTTTCTTTTTGTTTTTTTTTTTCGCCGCGGCTGAAGAGGATTTTTCGGTGCCTCGACGCCCCGGTAGTCGCGGTTTTTCCGTTTCCGCACGGCCCCGGCTGACGCTGCTCGGTCACAGTCGCCTTTTGTGAGGATTGCAGACTTCTTGAGCGCGGGTGTTTTTTTTTTGTTGTTGTTGTTGTTTTATTACGCATTCGCTCCAGCAGACGCTGTTTAGACTTTTTGTTTCCTCTTTTATCCTGCGACGAGGTGACGAGGTTTATTCGGTGCCCCGCCGCCCCGGCTGAAGTGATTTTTCCTGTCCCGTGCCGCCCCGGCTGACGCGGTTGGGACTTCGCGTTTGTTCGGCCGCCACGGGTTTTGGCGCACTCGCTCGGTTGCTTGTTGTTGCCACTTGTTGCGAACCCAGGTTTCTTGAGCGAGCGCGGGCGTTTTTTCTTCCTTTCTTTCTTTGTTCTATGTGTTAGCGAATCGGCCTTTAATATCACACGAGGACTCACAACCAACAATTTTCAGTTTGAAGTGTAAAAAATCTGCAGGTGTTGACGTAACTGACTTGCCCCGTACCCTTGAGTACATCCATGAAGTTCTCGTAGTACTACTAAATCGCATTATTCCAAGTGGAGAAATTCCCATAAACTTGCAAACCTCTACACGAAAATCGGTGCGCGTGATAAAGTTGAAAATTATCGTCCGATATCAAATGTGCCTTCTATAACACAAATTCTAGGAAAAAAAAAAAAACACTTGTTCGCCGTTTTCTGCGCCGTGACTGGCAGCACTCCGGCGAAGCGAAACGGGGTCGATTCGAGCACGATATCGGCGTCTTTCGACGTGCTCGCCGGCGACCGTCGCACGAGTACGTCGCACGAGCGCGTCTGCCGGGGCGCCGTTTGCGAAGCCGACGCAAAAGTGGGAACCGCCGCTCGGATGATCGCCGCTTTCGGCAGAGTGAGTGTTGGCACTCCGGGGAAGCGAAACAGCGTGAATGCGCCCACGAAATCGGCGTATTTTGAAGTGCCCGCCGGCGACCGTCGCACGAGTACGGTAAACCGCGTCAGCCGGGGCGTAGTTCGGGACGCCGACGAAAAAGTGGGAAGCGCAACTCGGATCTTCGCCGTTTTTGCAGGAGTGAGTGGCGGCCCTCCTGCGAGACCAAGAAGCATCGATTCGTGCACGAATTCGGCGCCTTTCGACGTGATCGCCGGCGACCGTCGCTCGAGTAGGGCAAACCGCGTCTGCCGGGGCGGGCTTCGGGACGCCGATGCGAAAGTGGGAAACGCTGCTCGGATGTTCGCCGTTTTTGGCCGAGTGAGTGCTGGCACTCGGGCGAAGCCAAACGGGGCCGATTACGGCACGATATCGGCGTCTTTCGACGTGCCCGGCGGCGACCGTCGCACGAGTACGGTAAACCGCGTCAGCCCGGGCGGAGTTCGGGACGCCGATGCGAAAGTGGAGAACGCCGCTCGGATCTTCGCCGTTTTTGGAGGAGTGAGTGGCGGCACTCCGGAGAAGCCAAGGAGCGCCAATTAGCGCACGATATCGGCGTCTTTCGACGCGCTCGCCGGCGACCGTCGAACGAGTAGGGCAAACCGCGTCTGCCGGGGCGGGGTTTACGACGCCGACGCAAAAGTGGGAACCGCCGCTCGGATGTTGGCCGTTTTTGGCAGAGTGAGTGCTGGCACACCGGCGACGCGAAAGAGCGCGAAAGCGCCCACGAAAGTGGCGTATTTGGACGTGCTTGACGGCGACCGCTGCAGGAGTACGAAAAACCACGTCAGCCGGGGCGAGCGACCCACGGCGGTCTGGGTGCTTATCGCTGCTATTATAGGGGCACCCCGGCAGACGCAGAAAAAAAAAATTTTTTTTCGACCTTCTTTTTTGCTGGTCGAGCTCGGGTAACCCAGGTCGCAATGGGAGCCGCGCACGAAAGCGGCGTCGCGAGACGCGTTCGCGGTCGCTAGTCGCACGAGCTCGGCAACCGCGTCAGCCGGCGCGGAGTTCGGGATGCCGACGGCTAAGTGGGTACCGCTGCTCGGATGTTCGCCGTTTTTGGCCGAGTGAGTGCTGGCACTCCGGCGAAGCGAAACGGGGCCGATTCGGGCACGATATCGGCGTATTTCGACGTGCTCGCCGGCGACCGTCGCACGAGTACGGCAAAGCGCGTCTGCCGGGGCGAGGTTTGCGATGCCGACGAAAAAGTGGGAAGCGCCGCTCGGATCTTCGCCGTTTTTGCAGGAGTGAGTGGCGGCCCTCCTGCGAGACCAAGAAGCATCGACTCGCGCACGATATCGGTGTCTTTCGACGTGCCCGCCGGCCACCGCCGCACGAGTACGGCAAACCGCGTATGCCGGGGCGGGGTTGGCGACGCCGACGCAAAAGTGGGAACCGCCACTAGGATGTTCGCCGTTTTTGGCAGAGTGAGTGCTGGCACACCGGCGACGCGAAAGAGCGCGAAAGCGCCCACGAAAGTGGCGTATTTGGACGTGCTTGACGGCGACCGCTGCAGGAGTACGAAAAACCACGTCAGCCGGGGCGAGCGACCCACGGCGGTCTGGGTGCTTATCGCTGCTATTATAGGGGCACCCCGGCAGACGCAGAAAAAAAAAATTTTTTTTCGACCTTCTTTTTTGCTGGTCGAGCTCGGGTAACCCAGGTCGCAATGGGAGCCGCGCACGAAAGCGGCGTCGCGAGACGCGTTCGCGGTCGCTAGTCGCACGAGCTCGGCAACCGCGTCAGCCGGCGCGGAGTTCGGGATGCCGACGGCTAAGTGGGTACCGCTGCTCGGATGTTCGCCGTTTTTGGCCGAGTGAGTGCTGGCACTCCGGCGAAGCGAAACGGGGCCGATTCGGGCACGATATCGGCGTATTTCGACGTGCTCGCCGGCGACCGTCGCACGAGTACGGCAAAGCGCGTCTGCCGGGGCGAGGTTTGCGATGCCGACGAAAAAGTGGGAAGCGCCGCTCGGATCTTCGCCGTTTTTGCAGGAGTGAGTGGCGGCCCTCCTGCGAGACCAAGAAGCATCGACTCGCGCACGATATCGGTGTCTTTCGACGTGCCCGCCGGCCACCGCCGCACGAGTACGGCAAACCGCGTATGCCGGGGCGGGGTTGGCGACGCCGACGCAAAAGTGGGAACCGCCACTAGGATGTTCGCCGTTTTTGGCAGAGTGAGTGCTGGCACTCCGGCGAAGCGAAAGAGCGCGAATGCGCCCACGAAAGTGGCGTGTTTGGACGTGCTTGACGACGACCACCGCAGGAAAACGAAAAACCACGTCAGCCGGGGCGAGCGACCCATGGCGGTCTGGGTGCTTATCGCTGCTATTATAGGGGCACCCCGGCAGACGCAAAAAAAAAAAAAATTTTTTTTCGACATTCTTTCTTGCTCGTCGACCTCGGGTGACCCAGGTCGCAGTGGGAGCCGCGCACGAAAGCGGCGTCGCGAGACGGCTTCGCGGTCGCTAGTCGCACGAGCTCGGCAACCGCGTCTGCCGGGGCGGAGTTCGGGACGCCGACGGCTAAGTGGGAACCGCCGCTCGGATGTTCGCCGTTTGTGGCCGAGTGAGTGCTGGCACTCCGGCGAAGCCAAACGGGGCCGATTCCGGCACGATATCGGCGTCTTTCTACGTGCTCGCCGGCGACCGTCGCACGAGTACGGCAAAGTGCGTCTGCCGGGGCGGGGTTTGCGACGCGTACGCAATAGTGAGAACCGTCGCTCGGATGTTCGTCGTCTTTCGCCGAGCCAGTGCTGGCACTCCGGCGAAGCCGAACGGAGCCGATTCGGGCACGATATCGGCGTCTTTCCACGTGCTCGCCGGCGACCGTCGCACGAGTACGGTAAACCGCGTCAGCCGGGGCGGAGTTCGGGACGCCGATGCGAAAGTGGGAAGCGCCGCTCGGATCTTCGCCGTTTTTGGAGGAGTCAGTGGCGGCACTCCGGTGAAGCCAAGGTGCGCCAATTCGCGCACGATATCGGCGTCTTTCGACGTGCCCGCCGGCCACCGTCGCACGAGTACGGCAAACCTCGTCTGCCGGGGCGGGGTTTGCGACGCCGACGCAAAAGTGGGAACCGCCGCTCGGATGTTCGCCGTTTTTGGCAGAGTGAGTGCTGGCACTCCGGCGAAGCGAAAGAGCGTGAATGCGCCCACGAAAGTAGCGTATTTGGACGTGCTTGACGGCGACCGCCGCAGGAGTACGAAAAACCACGTCAGCCGGGGCGAGCGACCCACGGCGGTCTGGGTGCTTATCGCTGCTATTATAGGGGCACCCCGGCAGACGCAGAAAGAAAAAAAAAAAAATGGGGACATGGCGTGCGTCACCGTGCGGCTTCGCAGCGTTGCCGAAGTCGCCGAGCCCTTCGACTGAGCCGAACGGCGGACAGGGAACGTTGGTCGGCCGTTCTAACCTGTCGGTGCCACGCCGAGACGTCGTTAAGGAAAACCGCGTCGTGGGCCTCTACGACGCCGTCGAGTCGTTGTACGTTTGGTGTCCAGCGTGTCGGCGGCGAGTAGCGGACACGTCGTTCACGACTTCGGTCTTTCGCAGTCGACGCGAACTTGCGGAGAGTCGTGGTGCCTCACGTTTTCGGCAGAAACCGCGGCGGAATTTTCCCGTGCGTGCGCGCACGACCTCGGTGCTGTGCCGTCAGCGTAGTGTTGCACAAACTCGTGGCCTACCCAAGGTGCGGTACGTTTGCGGCCGTATCCTCGGTGGGAATTTCGTGAGTAGGGTCGCAAATTCTACGACCTCGGCGGGTTTGAGAGCGACGTAGACTTGTGGCACGCTCAACGTGCCACACGTTTCGGGGCACACCCGCGGTGAAATTTTCTCGAGTACGCTCGTATTAGTGCCCAAGGAGGTCTGGGTACTTATCGCTGCTATTATGTGGGGGTTCTCGTGAGCGGCGTACGCGAAAGCGACCGGGTGTCTGATATGCGGCGGGCTTCGGCCTCGTCAAGCGTGTCCTCGGGTCTGCTCCAGGGGAATCCACGGCAGTCGTCTGCAGCCTCATCCGCTTGATGCGTTAGGGGCTGGTTGTCGGACGGTGCCGTTTTACCACGATATCGAGGTGTGTTCCGTGTCGTCCTCGGGCGATTCAGATGCGAAAGCGCCGAAGACGCGGGCGTGACCCGTCGTCTGGCGGCTTTGCAGTCTCGGCTCCGTTGCTAGTTCCGGCCGGTCCACCGACAGTGCAGCGGGCTTGGGCAACCCGCACGGCGCGACCGAGTCGATGCAACGAAAAAGAGCGAGCATGAACGTGCTTCTTGCCGCACGGCTCCCACTCGTCTTTCGGGAAGGTTGTGCCGTAGCGAGCTCGAACGCCGTCATCTCGGAGTGCAAAATAAGAGTGTTGGGGCGCCTGAAGGTGGCCTCCGCCGCACACAGACTGCGTCCGGCCCGCCGAAGGCGAGGACGGACGCGCAGTCGAACGATTACCTGGTTGATCCTGCCAGTAATCATATGCTTGTCTCAAAGATTAAGCCATGCATGTCTAAGTACATGCCGAAATAAGGCGAAACCGCGAATGGCTCATTAAATCAGTTATGGTTCCTTAGATCGTTTCTTCCTACTTGGATAACTGTGGCAATTCTAGAGCTAATACATGCAGTGAGCCTGGAGCCCTTTGGGTAACGGGTGCTTTTATTAGACCAAGATCGATCGGGTTTCGGCCCGTATTGTGTGGTGACTCTGGATAACTTTGTGCTGATCGCATGGCCACGAGCCGGCGACGTTTCTTTCAAGTGTCTGCCTTATCAACTTTCGATGGTAGGTTACTTGCTTACCATGGTTGTTACGGGTAACGGAGAATCAGGGTTCGATTCCGGAGAGGGAGCCTGAGAAACGGCTACCACATCCAAGGAAGGCAGCAGGCGCGCAAATTACCCACTCCCGGCACGGGGAGGTAGTGACGAAAAATAACAATACGGGACTCTTTTGAGGCCCCGTAATTGAAATGAGTACACTCTAAATCCTTTAACGAGGATCAATTGGAGGGCAAGTCTGGTGCCAGCAGCCGCGGTAATTCCAGCTCCAATAGCGTATACTAAAGCTGCTGCGGTTAAAAAGCTCGTAGTTGGATCTCAGTTCCAGACGAGTAGTGCATCTACCCGATGCGACGGCTCGGACTGAACATCATGCCGGTTCTTTCTTGGTGCACTTCATTGTGTGCCTCGAGATGGCCGGTGCTTTTACTTTGAAAAAATTAGAGTGCTCAACGCAGGCGAGTCGCCTGAATAAACTTGCATGGAATAATAGAACAAGACCTCGTTTCTGTTCTGTTGGTTTTTGGAATACGAGGTAATGATTAAGAGGGACGGACGGGGGCATTCGTATTGCGGCGCTAGAGGTGAAATTCTTGGACCGTCGCAAGACGAACTACTGCGAAAGCATTTGCCAAGAATGTTTTCATTGATCAAGAACGAAAGTCAGAGGTTCGAAGGCGATCAGATACCGCCCTAGTTCTGACCATAAACGATGCCAACCAGCGATCCGCCTGAGTTACTCAAATGACTCGGCGGGCAGCTTCCGGGAAACCAAAGTATTTGGGTTCCGGGGGAAGTATGGTTGCAAAGCTGAAACTTAAAGGAATTGACGGAAGGGCACCACCAGGAGTGGAGCCTGCGGCTTAATTTGACTCAACACGGGAAAACTTACCCGGCCCGGACACTGGGAGGATTGACAGATTGAGAGCTCTTTCTTGATTCGGTGGATGGTGGTGCATGGCCGTTCTTAGTTGGTGGAGCGATTTGTCTGGTTAATTCCGATAACGAACGAGACTCTAGCCTATTAAATAGGTGCGGGGTTCCCAGCACCTTACAACCTTCTTAGAGGGACAAGCGGCTCCTAGCCGCACGAAACAGAGCAATAACAGGTCTGTGATGCCCTTAGATGTCCGGGGCCGCACGCGCGCTACACTGAAGGAAGCAGCGTGTCTTTATCCCTGTCTGAAAAGACTGGGTAACCCGTGGAACTTCTTTCGTGATTGGGATAGGGGCTTGCAATTGTTCCCCTTGAACGAGGAATTCCCAGTAAGCGCGAGTCATAAGCTCGCGTTGATTACGTCCCTGCCCTTTGTACACACCGCCCGTCGCTACTACCGATTGAATGATTTAGTGAGGTCTTCGGACCGATGTCCGGCGCGGCCTTTCGGTTGCGCCGGTCTGTTGGAAAGATGACCAAACTTGATCATTTAGAGGAAGTAAAAGTCGTAACAAGGTTTCCGTAGGTGAACCTGCGGAAGGATCATTAACGGATTGTGAAGGGTGAGCGCCTCAGCTGCGTCTGCGCCCGACACTTTCTGCCGCTGACCCCGTTTGGACGCGGGGTCGGCTTTTCCCCACGGGGCTGCCTGAATGTGGAGCGGCACCCCGTGACAAATTGTTGCGCCCAGCGGACGCCAACACCGCGACCTTGGACGGTCGGCCAGGTGGCGGACGCGGGTACAAACGGCGCAACGCACTCATAGGTCGGCTTTCGACCCGCCACTGCACCGTGGCTCGAAGCGCTCGAAATGCGCGACCCGACCGCTGCGGGACCGCCTAGTACTGTAAACAGGAGCGGCGGAGCGCGAACGGCGAGTCGTGGTTACGTCGGTAGAAGGCGAGGCTGCGCGTTCCCGAAACGCCAGCCGAGTGCCCTCCCGACCGTTCGAGCGTGCAAGAACGAGACCCGACAATCGCGCGGCGACTGCCAAGTACGAGAGGAACGGCACAAGCGTCGGCGGTCGGTCAAGGAACTGGCGATGTGACGGGTCCGCTGTGCACCAGTGCATACCGTCCCGCCGTCCGCGGCAAGCGCCTCCGCGTCCTCGGGTGACGGAGGCTGCCGGTCGGTTCTTGCAGGCGAGGGATCTCGCTGGCACCGGTTCGCGTTGACGCGCGGCCGGTCATGGCACGGCGATGCGACGGCCGAGGTGCGCAGTACTCGATGGAGGAACCGCACGCTCCGATGACCGTCCCGCCCTCCGCGGCGTATGCGTACCGACCGTAATGGTTGCAGCAGCGCCGGCCGGCTTTTGAATTCGCCACACGAAACACGGTGCGAGATCGCGGTTAGGGGAGCGTCGACGTTGCCAGGCGTTTTGCTTGCTGCCGAGGGAAAGGCGGCACGGCCACGTCGCGCTCGTCGCGATTAGCGGGTCTGCGCGCTTTGGGAAGGTGCCGCAACGACTTGCCGAAAGAGGAAGCACGGAAGAACGAGGGACTTGGACGTCCCGACAATTGAACGCACTTGCGGCCAGGCCCTTGCTGGCTTCGTTCTTCCGCCTCGAGTAGGCTCGTACGCGGCTCCGGCGCCGAAAGTGGTCCTTGGCACCGACTTCGGTGGACGTGGGAAGTGCCGCGCAAGTACGGCGCGCCTGGCTCCACCTGTTGGCTAAAGTAGGCAGCCGGATCGGCATTTTGGTGTGCGGTGGCAAACCGTGGATGCGAAAAAAGCTTGTGCGATTTCGTGGAACAAAAAGCGGGGGTCCCCCTTTTTATGCGGAGGAGACCGACCCGCCTGCCGTGGTGAACCGCGACGCCACGGTAAAAACGGGAGAGGCTTGTCGATGGGACCGTGCATCCCGCGCTCCACGGAGGCCGGGAGGCGGCCGCCCGAGGAAATGTGTAGCCGTCGAGGCCCGCATCTGCGTGCACTCTTATCCAAATGGGTGTACCGCAGGCATTTTCTGGTTAGGCGGGCCAATGAGAGCGAGCACACAACGATACCTACGGGTCCGGCTTGGAGAACCGGCTTCGACGCCTCCCGAGTATTTATAGAGGGGTGGACCACGAAAGCACTCGCAAGTAGCGAAAGCGAAACGCCGTCCGAAACACACCGTTTGCTCGATTTGCGGCAGCCGAAAAAGGCGCGGCAGAGTTTTGGAGTCCAAGCGTGCGCTGAAAAGCGCCCTTCTTGGCCACTGTTTGGCCGAGTGCCAGAAACGTTTGGTTTTGACTGTACGGAATTGAACAAACACTTTTTCACGACTCTAAGCGGTGGATCACTCGGTTCTCGGGTCGATGAAGAACGCAGCCAGCTGCGAGACTTGGTGTGAATTGCAGGACACACTGAGCACT
>NW_027464906.1:20000-37500 GCF_043290135.1 Rhipicephalus microplus
GACGCGGTTTTTGCGTCGCCCCGGCTGACGCGGTTCGGACTTTGCACTTTTTGGCTCACCCCGGCTGGCGGCCCACTCACTCGATCGCCAGGTCTGTTTGCCCCGGTGGTTCCACCGCCAGGCTTAAGCGCGAACTTTTTTTGTTTGTTTTCTTTTGATTAAGCGCAAGCTTTTGCCGCCCCGGCTGACGCAGTTCGGACTTGGCACTTTTCGGCTGTGCCTGGCTGGCGGCCCACTCACTCGATCGCCATGTCTGTTTGCCACAGTTTTCCCGGTGGTGCCGCACCCGGGCTCGCCCCGGCTGACGCAGTTTTCGCGCCGCCCCGGCTGACGCGGTTTCGTGCCGCCCCGGCAGACGCGGTTTTCGCGCCGCCCCGGCTGACGCGGTTTCGTGCCGCCCCGGCAGACGCAGTTCGGACTTAGCACTTTTCGGCTGTGCCTGGCTGGCGGCCCACTCACTCGATCGCCATGTCTGTTTGCCACAGTTTTCCCGGTGGTGCCGCACCCGGGCTCGCCCCGGCTGACGCAGTTTTCGCGCCGCCCCGGCTGACGCGGTTTCGTGCCGCCCCGGCAGACGCGGTTTTCGCGCCGCCCCGGCTGACGCGGTTTCGTGCCGCCCCGGCAGACGCAGTTCGGACTTAGCACTTTTCGGCTGTGCCTGGCTGGCGGCCCACTCACTCGATCGCCATGTCTGTTTGCCACAGTTTTCCCGGTGGTGCCGCACCCGGGCTCGCCCCGGCTGACGCAGTTTTCGCGCCGCCCCGGCTGACGCGGTTTCGTGCCGCCCCGGCAGACGCGGTTTTCGCGCCGCCCCGGCTGACGCGGTTTCGTGCCGCCCCGGCAGACGCAGTTCGGACTTAGCACTTTTCGGCTGTGCCTGGCTGGCGGCCCACTCACTCGATCGCCATGTCTGTTTGCCACAGTTTTCCCGGTGGTGCCGCACCCGGGCTCGCCCCGGCTGACGCAGTTTTCGCGCCGCCCCGGCTGACGCGGTTTCGTGCCGCCCCGGCAGACGCGGTTTTCGCGCCGCCCCGGCTGACGCGGTTTCGTGCCGCCCCGGCAGACGCAGTTCGGACTTAGCACTTTTCGGCTGTGCCTGGCTGGCGGCCCACTCACTCAATCGCCATGTCTGTTTGCCACAGTTTTCCCGGTGGTGCCGCACCCGGGCTCGCCCCGGCTGACGCAGTTTTCGCGCCGCCCCGGCTGACGCGGTTTCGTGCCGCCCCGGCAGACGCGGTTTTCGCGCCGCCCCGGCTGACGCGGTTTCGTGCCGCCCCGGCAGACGCAGTTCGGACTTAGCACTTTTCGGCTGTGCCTGGCTGGCGGCCCACTCACTCGATCGCCATGTCTGTTTGCCACAGTTTTCCCGGTGGTGCCGCACCCGGGCTCGCCCCGGCAGACGCGTTTTTTTTTTTCTTTCGCCCCGGCTGACGCAGTTTTCGCGCCGCCCCGGCTGACGCGGTTTCGTGCCGCCCCGGCAGACGCGGTTTTTTGCGCCGCCCCGGCTGACGCGGTTTTTGCCGCCCCGGCTGACGCAGTTCGGACTTAGCACTTTTCGGCTGTGCCTGGCTGGCGGCCCACTCACTCGATCGCCATGTCTGTTTGCCACAGTTTTCCCGGTGGTGCCGCACCCGGGCTCGCCCCGGCTGACGCAGTTTTCGCGCCGCCCCGGCTGACGCGGTTTCGTGCCGCCCCGGCAGACGCGGTTTTCGCGCCGCCCCGGCTGACGCGGTTTCGTGCCGCCCCGGCAGACGCAGTTCGGACTTAGCACTTTTCGGCTGTGCCTGGCTGGCGGCCCACTCACTCGATCGCCATGTCTGTTTGCCACAGTTTTCCCGGTGGTGCCGCACCCGGGCTCGCCCCGGCTGACGCAGTTTTCGCGCCGCCCCGGCTGACGCGGTTTCGTGCCGCCCCGGCAGACGCGGTTTTCGCGCCGCCCCGGCTGACGCGGTTTCGTGCCGCCCCGGCAGACGCAGTTCGGACTTAGCACTTTTCGGCTGTGCCTGGCTGGCGGCCCACTCACTCGATCGCCATGTCTGTTTGCCACAGTTTTCCCGGTGGTGCCGCACCCGGGCTCGCCCCGGCAGACGCGTTTTTTTTTTCTTTCGCCCCGGCTGACGCAGTTTTCGCGCCGCCCCGGCTGACGCGGTTTCGTGCCGCCCCGGCAGACGCGGTTTTTTTGCGCCGCCCCGGCTGACGCGGTTTTTGCCGCCCCGGCTGACGCAGTTCGGACTTGGCACTTTTTGGCTGAGCCTGGCTGGTGGCCCACTCACTCGATCGCCATGTCTGTTAGCCACAGTTTTCCCGGTGGTGCCGCACCCGGGCTCGCCCCGGCTGACGCAGTTTTCGCGCCGCCCCGGCAGACGCGGTTTTCGCGCCGCCCCGGCTGACGCGGTTTTTGCCGCCCCGGCTGACGCAGTTCGGACTTGGCACTTTTTGGGCTGAGCCTGGCTGGCGGCCCACTCACTCGATCGCCATGTCTGTTTGCCACAGTCTTCCCGGTGGTGCCGCACCCGGGCTCGCCCCGGCAGACGCGTTTTTTTTTTCTTTCGCCCCGGCAGACGTGGTTCCCCCCCCCCCCTTTTCGCTCGCCCCGGCTGACGAGGTTTTCGCGCCGCCCCGGCTGACGCAGTTTTCGCGCCGCCCCGGCTGACGCGGTTTCGTGCCGCCCCGGCTGACGCGGTTTTCGCGCCGCCCCGGCTGACGCGGTTTTTGCGTCGCCCCGGCTGACACGGTTCGGACTTTGCACTTTTCGGCTGTGCCTGGCTGGCGGCCCACTCACTCGATCGCCATGTCTGTTTGCCACAGTTTTCCCGGTGGTGCCGCACCCGGGCTCGCCCCGGCTGACGCAGTTTTCGCGCCGCCCCGGCTGACGCGGTTTCGTGCCGCCCCGGCAGACGCGGTTTTCGCGCCGCCCCGGCTGACGCGGTTTCGTGCCGCCCCGGCAGACGCAGTTCGGACTTAGCACTTTTCGGCTGTGCCTGGCTGGCGGCCCACTCACTCGATCGCCATGTCTGTTTGCCACAGTTTTCCCGGTGGTGCCGCACCCGGGCTCGCCCCGGCTGACGCAGTTTTCGCGCCGCCCCGGCTGACGCGGTTTCGTGCCGCCCCGGCAGACGCGGTTTTCGCGCCGCCCCGGCTGACGCGGTTTCGTGCCGCCCCGGCAGACGCAGTTCGGACTTAGCACTTTTCGGCTGTGCCTGGCTGGCGGCCCACTCACTCGATCGCCATGTCTGTTTGCCACAGTTTTCCCGGTGGTGCCGCACCCGGGCTCGCCCCGGCAGACGCGTTTTTTTTTTTCTTTTGCCCCGGCTGACGCAGTTTTCGCGCCGCCCCGGCTGACGCGGTTTCGTGCCGCCCCGGCAGACGCGGTTTTTTGCGCCGCCCCGGCTGACGCGGTTTTTGCCGCCCCGGCTGACGCAGTTCGGACTTAGCACTTTTCGGCTGTGCCTGGCTGGCGGCCCACTCACTCGATCGCCATGTCTGTTTGCCACAGTTTTCCCGGTGGTGCCGCACCCGGGCTCGCCCCGGCTGACGCAGTTTTCGCGCCGCCCCGGCTGACGCGGTTTCGTGCCGCCCCGGCAGACGCGGTTTTCGCGCCGCCCCGGCTGACGCGGTTTCGTGCCGCCCCGGCAGACGCAGTTCGGACTTAGCACTTTTCGGCTGTGCCTGGCTGGCGGCCCACTCACTCGATCGCCATGTCTGTTTGCCACAGTTTTCCCGGTGGTGCCGCACCCGGGCTCGCCCCGGCTGACGCAGTTTTCGCGCCGCCCCGGCTGACGCGGTTTCGTGCCGCCCCGGCAGACGCGGTTTTCGCGCCGCCCCGGCTGACGCGGTTTCGTGCCGCCCCGGCAGACGCAGTTCGGACTTAGCACTTTTCGGCTGTGCCTGGCTGGCGGCCCACTCACTCGATCGCCATGTCTGTTTGCCACAGTTTTCCCGGTGGTGCCGCACCCGGGCTCGCCCCGGCTGACGCAGTTTTCGCGCCGCCCCGGCTGACGCGGTTTCGTGCCGCCCCGGCAGACGCGGTTTTCGCGCCGCCCCGGCTGACGCGGTTTCGTGCCGCCCCGGCAGACGCAGTTCGGACTTAGCACTTTTCGGCTGTGCCTGGCTGGCGGCCCACTCACTCGATCGCCATGTCTGTTTGCCACAGTTTTCCCGGTGGTGCCGCACCCGGGCTCGCCCCGGCAGACGCGTTTTTTTTTTCTTTCGCCCCGGCTGACGCAGTTTTCGCGCCGCCCCGGCTGACGCGGTTTCGTGCCGCCCCGGCAGACGCGGTTTTTTTGCGCCGCCCCGGCTGACGCGGTTTTTGCCGCCCCGGCTGACGCAGTTCGGACTTGGCACTTTTTGGCTGAGCCTGGCTGGTGGCCCACTCACTCGATCGCCATGTCTGTTAGCCACAGTTTTCCCGGTGGTGCCGCACCCGGGCTCGCCCCGGCTGACGCAGTTTTCGCGCCGCCCCGGCAGACGCGGTTTTCGCGCCGCCCCGGCTGACGCGGTTTTTGCCGCCCCGGCTGACGCAGTTCGGACTTGGCACTTTTTGGGCTGAGCCTGGCTGGCGGCCCACTCACTCGATCGCCATGTCTGTTTGCCACAGTCTTCCCGGTGGTGCCGCACCCGGGCTCGCCCCGGCAGACGCGTTTTTTTTTTCTTTCGCCCCGGCAGACGTGGTTCCCCCCCCCCCCTTTTCGCTCGCCCCGGCTGACGAGGTTTTCGCGCCGCCCCGGCTGACGCAGTTTTCGCGCCGCCCCGGCTGACGCGGTTTCCTGCCGCCCCGGCTGACGCGGTTTTCGCGCCGCCCCGGCTGACGCGGTTTTTGCGTCGCCCCGGCTGACACGGTTCGGACTTTGCACTTTTCGGCTGTGCCTGGCTGGCGGCCCACTCACTCGATCGCCATGTCTGTTTGCCACAGTTTTCCCGGTGGTGCCGCACCCGGGCTCGCCCCGGCTGACGCAGTTTTCGCGCCGCCCCGGCTGACGCGGTTTCGTGCCGCCCCGGCAGACGCGGTTTTCGCGCCGCCCCGGCTGACGCGGTTTCGTGCCGCCCCGGCAGACGCAGTTCGGACTTAGCACTTTTCGGCTGTGCCTGGCTGGCGGCCCACTCACTCGATCGCCATGTCTGTTTGCCACAGTTTTCCCGGTGGTGCCGCACCCGGGCTCGCCCCGGCTGACGCAGTTTTCGCGCCGCCCCGGCTGACGCGGTTTCGTGCCGCCCCGGCAGACGCGGTTTTCGCGCCGCCCCGGCTGACGCGGTTTCGTGCCGCCCCGGCAGACGCAGTTCGGACTTAGCACTTTTCGGCTGTGCCTGGCTGGCGGCCCACTCACTCGATCGCCATGTCTGTTTGCCACAGTTTTCCCGGTGGTGCCGCACCCGGGCTCGCCCCGGCAGACGCGTTTTTTTTTTTCTTTTGCCCCGGCTGACGCAGTTTTCGCGCCGCCCCGGCTGACGCGGTTTCGTGCCGCCCCGGCAGACGCGGTTTTTTGCGCCGCCCCGGCTGACGCGGTTTTTGCCGCCCCGGCTGACGCAGTTCGGACTTAGCAACTTTTCGGCTGTGCCTGGCTGGCGGCCCACTCACTCGATCGCCATGTCTGTTTGCCACAGTTTTCCCGGTGGTGCCGCACCCGGGCTCGCCCCGGCTGACGCAGTTTTCGCGCCGCCCCGGCTGACGCGGTTTCGTGCCGCCCCGGCAGACGCGGTTTTCGCGCCGCCCCGGCTGACGCGGTTTCGTGCCGCCCCGGCAGACGCAGTTCGGACTTAGCACTTTTCGGCTGTGCCTGGCTGGCGGCCCACTCACTCGATCGCCATGTCTGTTTGCCACAGTTTTCCCGGTGGTGCCGCACCCGGGCTCGCCCCGGCTGACGCAGTTTTCGCGCCGCCCCGGCTGACGCGGTTTCGTGCCGCCCCGGCAGACGCGGTTTTCGCGCCGCCCCGGCTGACGCGGTTTCGTGCCGCCCCGGCAGACGCAGTTCGGACTTAGCACTTTTCGGCTGTGCCTGGCTGGCGGCCCACTCACTCGATCGCCATGTCTGTTTGCCACAGTTTTCCCGGTGGTGCCGCACCCGGGCTCGCCCCGGCAGACGCGTTTTTTTTTTTCTTTCGCCCCGGCTGACGCAGTTTTCGCGCCGCCCCGGCTGACGCGGTTTCGTGCCGCCCCGGCAGACGCGGTTTTTTTGCGCCGCCCCGGCTGACGCGGTTTTTGCCGCCCCGGCTGACGCAGTTCGGACTTGGCACTTTTTGGCTGAGCCTGGCTTGTGGCCCACTCACTCGATCGCCATGTCTGTTAGCCACAGTTTTCCCGGTGGTGCCGCACCCGGGCTCGCCCCGGCTGACGCAGTTTTCGCGCCGCCCCGGCAGACGCGGTTTTCGCGCCGCCCCGGCTGACGCGGTTTTTGCCGCCCCGGCTGACGCAGTTCGGACTTGGCACTTTTTGGGCTGAGCCTGGCTGGCGGCCCACTCACTCGATCGCCATGTCTGTTTGCCACAGTCTTCCCGGTGGTGCCGCACCCGGGCTCGCCCCGGCAGACGCGTTTTTTTTTTCTTTCGCCCCGGCAGACGTGGTTCCCCCCCCCCCCCCTTTTCGCTCGCCCCGGCTGACGAGGTTTTCGCGCCGCCCCGGCTGACGCAGTTTTCGCGCCGCCCCGGCTGACGCGGTTTCGTGCCGCCCCGGCTGACGCGGTTTTCGCGCCGCCCCGGCTGACGCGGTTTTTGCGTCGCCCCGGCTGACACGGTTCGGACTTTGCACTTTTCGGCTGTGCCTGGCTGGCGGCCCACTCACTCGATCGCCATGTCTGTTTGCCACAGTTTTCCCGGTGGTGCCGCACCCGGGCTTGCCCCGGCAGACGCGTTTTTTTTTTTTCTTTTCGCCCCGGCTGACGCAGTTTTCGCCCCGCCCCGGCTGACGCGGTTTCGTGCCGCCCCGGCAGACGCGGTTTTTTGCGCCGCCCCGGCTGACGCGGTTTTTGCCGCCCCGGCTGACGCAGTTCGGACTTTGCACTTTTTGGCTGAGCCTGGCTGGCGGCCCACTCACTCGATCGCCATGTCTGTTTGCCACAGTTTTCCCGGTGGTGCCGCACCCGGGCTCGCCCCGGCAGACGCGTTTTTTTTTTTCCTTCGCCCCGGCAGACGTGGTTCCCCCCCCCCCTCCGTCTTTCTTTTTGTTTTTTTTTTCGCCGCGGCTGAAGAGGATTTTTCGGTGCCTCGACGCCCCGGTAGTCGCGGTTTTTCCGTTTCCGCACGGCCCCGGCTGACGCTGCTCGGTCACAGTCGCCTTTTGTGAGGATTGCAGACTTCTTGAGCGCGGGTGTTTTTTTTTTGTTGTTGTTGTTGTTTTATTACGCATTCGCTCCAGCAGACGCTGTTTAGACTTTTTGTTTCCTCTTTTATCCTGCGACGAGGTGACGAGGTTTATTCGGTGCCCCGCCGCCCCGGCTGAAGTGATTTTTCCTGTCCCGTGCCGCCCCGGCTGACGCGGTTGGGACTTCGCGTTTGTTCGGCCGCCACGGGTTTTGGCGCACTCGCTCGGTTGCTTGTTGTTGCCACTTGTTGCGAACCCAGGTTTCTTGAGCGAGCGCGGGCGTTTTTTCTTCCTTTCTTTCTTTGTTCTATGTGTTAGCGAATCGGCCTTTAATATCACACGAGGACTCACAACCAACAATTTTCAGTTTGAAGTGTAAAAAATCTGCAGGTGTTGACGTAACTGACTTGCCCCGTACCCTTGAGTACATCCATGAAGTTCTCGTAGTACTACTAAATCGCATTATTCCAAGTGGAGAAATTCCCATAAACTTGCAAACCTCTACACGAAAATCGGTGCGCGTGATAAAGTTGAAAATTATCGTCCGATATCAAATGTGCCTTCTATAACACAAATTCTAGGAAAAAAAAAAAAAACACTTGTTCGCCGTTTTCTGCGCCGTGACTGGCAGCACTCCGGCGAAGCGAAACGGGGTCGATTCGAGCACGATATCGGCGTCTTTCGACGTGCTCGCCGGCGACCGTCGCACGAGTACGTCGCACGAGCGCGTCTGCCGGGGCGCCGTTTGCGAAGCCGACGCAAAAGTGGGAACCGCCGCTCGGATGATCGCCGCTTTCGGCAGAGTGAGTGTTGGCACTCCGGGGAAGCGAAACAGCGTGAATGCGCCCACGAAATCGGCGTATTTTGAAGTGCCCGCCGGCGACCGTCGCACGAGTACGGTAAACCGCGTCAGCCGGGGCGTAGTTCGGGACGCCGACGAAAAAGTGGGAAGCGCAACTCGGATCTTCGCCGTTTTTGCAGGAGTGAGTGGCGGCCCTCCTGCGAGACCAAGAAGCATCGATTCGTGCACGAATTCGGCGCCTTTCGACGTGATCGCCGGCGACCGTCGCTCGAGTAGGGCAAACCGCGTCTGCCGGGGCGGGCTTCGGGACGCCGATGCGAAAGTGGGAAACGCTGCTCGGATGTTCGCCGTTTTTGGCCGAGTGAGTGCTGGCACTCGGGCGAAGCCAAACGGGGCCGATTACGGCACGATATCGGCGTCTTTCGACGTGCCCGGCGGCGACCGTCGCACGAGTACGGTAAACCGCGTCAGCCCGGGCGGAGTTCGGGACGCCGATGCGAAAGTGGAGAACGCCGCTCGGATCTTCGCCGTTTTTGGAGGAGTGAGTGGCGGCACTCCGGAGAAGCCAAGGAGCGCCAATTAGCGCACGATATCGGCGTCTTTCGACGCGCTCGCCGGCGACCGTCGAACGAGTAGGGCAAACCGCGTCTGCCGGGGCGGGGTTTACGACGCCGACGCAAAAGTGGGAACCGCCGCTCGGATGTTGGCCGTTTTTGGCAGAGTGAGTGCTGGCACACCGGCGACGCGAAAGAGCGCGAAAGCGCCCACGAAAGTGGCGTATTTGGACGTGCTTGACGGCGACCGCTGCAGGAGTACGAAAAACCACGTCAGCCGGGGCGAGCGACCCACGGCGGTCTGGGTGCTTATCGCTGCTATTATAGGGGCACCCCGGCAGACGCAGAAAAAAAAAATTTTTTTTCGACCTTCTTTTTTGCTGGTCGAGCTCGGGTAACCCAGGTCGCAATGGGAGCCGCGCACGAAAGCGGCGTCGCGAGACGCGTTCGCGGTCGCTAGTCGCACGAGCTCGGCAACCGCGTCAGCCGGCGCGGAGTTCGGGATGCCGACGGCTAAGTGGGTACCGCTGCTCGGATGTTCGCCGTTTTTGGCCGAGTGAGTGCTGGCACTCCGGCGAAGCGAAACGGGGCCGATTCGGGCACGATATCGGCGTATTTAGACGTGCTCGCCGGCGACCGTCGCACGAGTACGGCAAAGCGCGTCTGCCGGGGCGAGGTTTGCGATGCCGACGAAAAAGTGGGAAGCGCCGCTCGGATCTTCGCCGTTTTTGCAGGAGTGAGTGGCGGCCCTCCTGCGAGACCAAGAAGCATCGACTCGCGCACGATATCGGTGTCTTTCGACGTGCCCGCCGGCCACCGCCGCACGAGTACGGCAAACCGCGTATGCCGGGGCGGGGTTGGCGACGCCGACGCAAAAGTGGGAACCGCCACTAGGATGTTCGCCGTTTTTGGCAGAGTGAGTGCTGGCACACCGGCGACGCGAAAGAGCGCGAAAGCGCCCACGAAAGTGGCGTATTTGGACGTGCTTGACGGCGACCGCTGCAGGAGTACGAAAAACCACGTCAGCCGGGGCGAGCGACCCACGGCGGTCTGGGTGCTTATCGCTGCTATTATAGGGGCACCCCGGCAGACGCAGAAAAAAAAAATTTTTTTTCGACCTTCTTTTTTGCTGGTCGAGCTCGGGTAACCCAGGTCGCAATGGGAGCCGCGCACGAAAGCGGCGTCGCGAGACGCGTTCGCGGTCGCTAGTCGCACGAGCTCGGCAACCGCGTCAGCCGGCGCGGAGTTCGGGATGCCGACGGCTAAGTGGGTACCGCTGCTCGGATGTTCGCCGTTTTTGGCCGAGTGAGTGCTGGCACTCCGGCGAAGCGAAACGGGGCCGATTCGGGCACGATATCGGCGTATTTCGACGTGCTCGCCGGCGACCGTCGCACGAGTACGGCAAAGCGCGTCTGCCGGGGCGAGGTTTGCGATGCCGACGAAAAAGTGGGAAGCGCCGCTCGGATCTTCGCCGTTTTTGCAGGAGTGAGTGGCGGCCCTCCTGCGAGACCAAGAAGCATCGACTCGCGCACGATATCGGTGTCTTTCGACGTGCCCGCCGGCCACCGCCGCACGAGTACGGCAAACCGCGTATGCCGGGGCGGGGTTGGCGACGCCGACGCAAAAGTGGGAACCGCCACTAGGATGTTCGCCGTTTTTGGCAGAGTGAGTGCTGGCACTCCGGCGAAGCGAAAGAGCGCGAATGCGCCCACGAAAGTGGCGTGTTTGGACGTGCTTGACGACGACCACCGCAGGAAAACGAAAAACCACGTCAGCCGGGGCGAGCGACCCATGGCGGTCTGGGTGCTTATCGCTGCTATTATAGGGGCACCCCGGCAGACGCAAAAAAAAAAAAAATTTTTTTTCGACATTCTTTCTTGCTCGTCGACCTCGGGTGACCCAGGTCGCAGTGGGAGCCGCGCACGAAAGCGGCGTCGCGAGACGGCTTCGCGGTCGCTAGTCGCACGAGCTCGGCAACCGCGTCTGCCGGGGCGGAGTTCGGGACGCCGACGGCTAAGTGGGAACCGCCGCTCGGATGTTCGCCGTTTGTGGCCGAGTGAGTGCTGGCACTCCGGCGAAGCCAAACGGGGCCGATTCCGGCACGATATCGGCGTCTTTCTACGTGCTCGCCGGCGACCGTCGCACGAGTACGGCAAAGTGCGTCTGCCGGGGCGGGGTTTGCGACGCGTACGCAATAGTGAGAACCGTCGCTCGGATGTTCGTCGTCTTTCGCCGAGCCAGTGCTGGCACTCCGGCGAAGCCGAACGGAGCCGATTCGGGCACGATATCGGCGTCTTTCCACGTGCTCGCCGGCGACCGTCGCACGAGTACGGTAAACCGCGTCAGCCGGGGCGGAGTTCGGGACGCCGATGCGAAAGTGGGAAGCGCCGCTCGGATCTTCGCCGTTTTTGGAGGAGTCAGTGGCGGCACTCCGGTGAAGCCAAGGTGCGCCAATTCGCGCACGATATCGGCGTCTTTCGACGTGCCCGCCGGCCACCGTCGCACGAGTACGGCAAACCTCGTCTGCCGGGGCGGGGTTTGCGACGCCGACGCAAAAGTGGGAACCGCCGCTCGGATGTTCGCCGTTTTTGGCAGAGTGAGTGCTGGCACTCCGGCGAAGCGAAAGAGCGTGAATGCGCCCACGAAAGTAGCGTATTTGGACGTGCTTGACGGCGACCGCCGCAGGAGTACGAAAAACCACGTCAGCCGGGGCGAGCGACCCACGGCGGTCTGGGTGCTTATCGCTGCTATTATAGGGGCACCCCGGCAGACGCAGAAAGAAAAAAAAAAAAATGGGGACATGGCGTGCGTCACCGTGCGGCTTCGCAGCGTTGCCGAAGTCGCCGAGCCCTTCGACTGAGCCGAACGGCGGACAGGGAACGTTGGTCGGCCGTTCTAACCTGTCGGTGCCACGCCGAGACGTCGTTAAGGAAAACCGCGTCGTGGGCCTCTACGACGCCGTCGAGTCGTTGTACGTTTGGTGTCCAGCGTGTCGGCGGCGAGTAGCGGACACGTCGTTCACGACTTCGGTCTTTCGCAGTCGACGCGAACTTGCGGAGAGTCGTGGTGCCTCACGTTTTCGGCAGAAACCGCGGCGGAATTTTCCCGTGCGTGCGCGCACGACCTCGGTGCTGTGCCGTCAGCGTAGTGTTGCACAAACTCGTGGCCTACCCAAGGTGCGGTACGTTTGCGGCCGTATCCTCGGTGGGAATTTCGTGAGTAGGGTCGCAAATTCTACGACCTCGGCGGGTTTGAGAGCGACGTAGACTTGTGGCACGCTCAACGTGCCACACGTTTCGGGGCACACCCGCGGTGAAATTTTCTCGAGTACGCTCGTATTAGTGCCCAAGGAGGTCTGGGTACTTATCGCTGCTATTATGTGGGGGTTCTCGTGAGCGGCGTACGCGAAAGCGACCGGGTGTCTGATATGCGGCGGGCTTCGGCCTCGTCAAGCGTGTCCTCGGGTCTGCTCCAGGGGAATCCACGGCAGTCGTCTGCAGCCTCATCCGCTTGATGCGTTAGGGGCTGGTTGTCGGACGGTGCCGTTTTACCACGATATCGAGGTGTGTTCCGTGTCGTCCTCGGGCGATTCAGATGCGAAAGCGCCGAAGACGCGGGCGTGACCCGTCGTCTGGCGGCTTTGCAGTCTCGGCTCCGTTGCTAGTTCCGGCCGGTCCACCGACAGTGCAGCGGGCTTGGGCAACCCGCACGGCGCGACCGAGTCGATGCAACGAAAAAGAGCGAGCATGAACGTGCTTCTTGCCGCACGGCTCCCACTCGTCTTTCGGGAAGGTTGTGCCGTAGCGAGCTCGAACGCCGTCATCTCGGAGTGCAAAATAAGAGTGTTGGGGCGCCTGAAGGTGGCCTCCGCCGCACACAGACTGCGTCCGGCCCGCCGAAGGCGAGGACGGACGCGCAGTCGAACGATTACCTGGTTGATCCTGCCAGTAATCATATGCTTGTCTCAAAGATTAAGCCATGCATGTCTAAGTACATGCCGAAATAAGGCGAAACCGCGAATGGCTCATTAAATCAGTTATGGTTCCTTAGATCGTTTCTTCCTACTTGGATAACTGTGGCAATTCTAGAGCTAATACATGCAGTGAGCCTGGAGCCCTTTGGGTAACGGGTGCTTTTATTAGACCAAGATCGATCGGGTTTCGGCCCGTATTGTGTGGTGACTCTGGATAACTTTGTGCTGATCGCATGGCCACGAGCCGGCGACGTTTCTTTCAAGTGTCTGCCTTATCAACTTTCGATGGTAGGTTACTTGCTTACCATGGTTGTTACGGGTAACGGAGAATCAGGGTTCGATTCCGGAGAGGGAGCCTGAGAAACGGCTACCACATCCAAGGAAGGCAGCAGGCGCGCAAATTACCCACTCCCGGCACGGGGAGGTAGTGACGAAAAATAACAATACGGGACTCTTTTGAGGCCCCGTAATTGAAATGAGTACACTCTAAATCCTTTAACGAGGATCAATTGGAGGGCAAGTCTGGTGCCAGCAGCCGCGGTAATTCCAGCTCCAATAGCGTATACTAAAGCTGCTGCGGTTAAAAAGCTCGTAGTTGGATCTCAGTTCCAGACGAGTAGTGCATCTACCCGATGCGACGGCTCGGACTGAACATCATGCCGGTTCTTTCTTGGTGCACTTCATTGTGTGCCTCGAGATGGCCGGTGCTTTTACTTTGAAAAAATTAGAGTGCTCAACGCAGGCGAGTCGCCTGAATAAACTTGCATGGAATAATAGAACAAGACCTCGTTTCTGTTCTGTTGGTTTTTGGAATACGAGGTAATGATTAAGAGGGACGGACGGGGGCATTCGTATTGCGGCGCTAGAGGTGAAATTCTTGGACCGTCGCAAGACGAACTACTGCGAAAGCATTTGCCAAGAATGTTTTCATTGATCAAGAACGAAAGTCAGAGGTTCGAAGGCGATCAGATACCGCCCTAGTTCTGACCATAAACGATGCCAACCAGCGATCCGCCTGAGTTACTCAAATGACTCGGCGGGCAGCTTCCGGGAAACCAAAGTATTTGGGTTCCGGGGGAAGTATGGTTGCAAAGCTGAAACTTAAAGGAATTGACGGAAGGGCACCACCAGGAGTGGAGCCTGCGGCTTAATTTGACTCAACACGGGAAAACTTACCCGGCCCGGACACTGGGAGGATTGACAGATTGAGAGCTCTTTCTTGATTCGGTGGATGGTGGTGCATGGCCGTTCTTAGTTGGTGGAGCGATTTGTCTGGTTAATTCCGATAACGAACGAGACTCTAGCCTATTAAATAGGTGCGGGGTTCCCAGCACCTTACAACCTTCTTAGAGGGACAAGCGGCTCCTAGCCGCACGAAACAGAGCAATAACAGGTCTGTGATGCCCTTAGATGTCCGGGGCCGCACGCGCGCTACACTGAAGGAAGCAGCGTGTCTTTATCCCTGTCTGAAAAGACTGGGTAACCCGTGGAACTTCTTTCGTGATTGGGATAGGGGCTTGCAATTGTTCCCCTTGAACGAGGAATTCCCAGTAAGCGCGAGTCATAAGCTCGCGTTGATTACGTCCCTGCCCTTTGTACACACCGCCCGTCGCTACTACCGATTGAATGATTTAGTGAGGTCTTCGGACCGATGTCCGGCGCGGCCTTTCGGTTGCGCCGGTCTGTTGGAAAGATGACCAAACTTGATCATTTAGAGGAAGTAAAAGTCGTAACAAGGTTTCCGTAGGTGAACCTGCGGAAGGATCATTAACGGATTGTGAAGGGTGAGCGCCTCAGCTGCGTCTGCGCCCGACACTTTCTGCCGCTGACCCCGTTTGGACGCGGGGTCGGCTTTTCCCCACGGGGCTGCCTGAATGTGGAGCGGCACCCCGTGACAAATTGTTGCGCCCAGCGGACGCCAACACCGCGACCTTGGACGGTCGGCCAGGTGGCGGACGCGGGTACAAACGGCGCAACGCACTCATAGGTCGGCTTTCGACCCGCCACTGCACCGTGGCTCGAAGCGCTCGAAATGCGCGACCCGACCGCTGCGGGACCGCCTAGTACTGTAAACAGGAGCGGCGGAGCGCGAACGGCGAGTCGTGGTTACGTCGGTAGAAGGCGAGGCTGCGCGTTCCCGAAACGCCAGCCGAGTGCCCTCCCGACCGTTCGAGCGTGCAAGAACGAGACCCGACAATCGCGCGGCGACTGCCAAGTACGAGAGGAACGGCACAAGCGTCGGCGGTCGGTCAAGGAACTGGCGATGTGACGGGTCCGCTGTGCACCAGTGCATACCGTCCCGCCGTCCGCGGCAAGCGCCTCCGCGTCCTCGGGTGACGGAGGCTGCCGGTCGGTTCTTGCAGGCGAGGGATCTCGCTGGCACCGGTTCGCGTTGACGCGCGGCCGGTCATGGCACGGCGATGCGACGGCCGAGGTGCGCAGTACTCGATGGAGGAACCGCACGCTCCGATGACCGTCCCGCCCTCCGCGGCGTATGCGTACCGACCGTAATGGTTGCAGCAGCGCCGGCCGGCTTTTGAATTCGCCACACGAAACACGGTGCGAGATCGCGGTTAGGGGAGCGTCGACGTTGCCAGGCGTTTTGCTTGCTGCCGAGGGAAAGGCGGCACGGCCACGTCGCGCTCGTCGCGATTAGCGGGTCTGCGCGCTTTGGGAAGGTGCCGCAACGACTTGCCGAAAGAGGAAGCACGGAAGAACGAGGGACTTGGACGTCCCGACAATTGAACGCACTTGCGGCCAGGCCCTTGCTGGCTTCGTTCTTCCGCCTCGAGTAGGCTCGTACGCGGCTCCGGCGCCGAAAGTGGTCCTTGGCACCGACTTCGGTGGACGTGGGAAGTGCCGCGCAAGTACGGCGCGCCTGGCTCCACCTGTTGGCTAAAGTAGGCAGCCGGATCGGCATTTTGGTGTGCGG
This sequence comes from Rhipicephalus microplus, assembly GCF_043290135.1. Taxonomy (NCBI): domain Eukaryota; kingdom Metazoa; phylum Arthropoda; class Arachnida; order Ixodida; family Ixodidae; genus Rhipicephalus; species Rhipicephalus microplus. Next base: position 35,556 of record NW_027464906.1, read on the forward strand.
TGGCAAACCGTGGATGCGAAAAAAGCTTGTGCGATTTCGTGGAACAAAAAGCGGGGGTCCCCCTTTTTATGCGGAGGAGACCGACCCGCCTGCCGTGGTGAACCGCGACGCCACGGTAAAAACGGGAGAGGCTTGTCGATGGGACCGTGCATCCCGCGCTCCACGGAGGCCGGGAGGCGGCCGCCCGAGGAAATGTGTAGCCGTCGAGGCCCGCATCTGCGTGCACTCTTATCCAAATGGGTGTACCGCAGGCATTTTCTGGTTAGGCGGGCCAATGAGAGCGAGCACACAACGATACCTACGGGTCCGGCTTGGAGAACCGGCTTCGACGCCTCCCGAGTATTTATAGAGGGGTGGACCACGAAAGCACTCGCAAGTAGCGAAAGCGAAACGCCGTCCGAAACACACCGTTTGCTCGATTTGCGGCAGCCGAAAAAGGCGCGGCAGAGTTTTGGAGTCCAAGCGTGCGCTGAAAAGCGCCCTTCTTGGCCACTGTTTGGCCGAGTGCCAGAAACGTTTGGTTTTGACTGTACGGAATTGAACAAACACTTTTTCACGACTCTAAGCGGTGGATCACTCGGTTCTCGGGTCGATGAAGAACGCAGCCAGCTGCGAGACTTGGTGTGAATTGCAGGACACACTGAGCACTGATTCTTTGAACGCACATTGCGGCCTTGGGTCTTCCCTTGGCTTCGTCTGTCTGAGGGTCGGATCACATATCAAGAGAGCCTTCGGCGCACAAGGGAACGTGAGCCGTCGACTCGTTTTGACCGCGTCGGCAACACGGACAGCACGCTGAACACCTCACAGCGAGCGCCAACAGCGGCCACTCAAGGGCGAGACGGTGGCGACCGTCGTGCCAGAGCCCAACCGAAACGGGGGCGACCGACTGCATTGAGGATGTGGCACCTCGTTGAGACCGCCGCAGGACTTCGAGTCGGAAGGAAGCCTGCAGGGAAAGTGCGGTCGAGGTTGCGTACTCCTCTCTGCGACCGGGCGCGCAAGAGCTGCGAGAGCCACGGACGCGCAACTTTAACGCACGGTAAACACGAGGAGCGAAAGCCGGCCAGCAAAGCTTCTCCAGCCGTGCGCAAAGTGCGCGAGATCGCAGCCTTGCGTTGCGCTTGTTGCCCTCGAAGTAAGCAGGGTGTCCCGTAGACCGGGCGCTCGAACACGCTGCGGGGCCGTGCCTCCTCCAGGCTTTGCCGCGCGAACAGGGAACGTTCGCGCGCAAAGCGCAGGGAGGTGAGGAGGCTGCGCCCGACGTTTGCGGTTCGCTGCGTACGCGGTTGATGCGGAGAGCACGGCGCGACGACTTGCCGCGAAGCGGAAAAAGTCTCCCGCACGAGTTGGCGAAACGTTGGCGAAGCTTAAGGCGTTCTCGTCGTAGTCCGCCGTCGGTCTAAGTGCTTCGCAGTTCCCGTCCCGTTCAAAAAACTGGGCCACTCCAGTTGGGGCGGGGGCGACGCTACACGAGACGATGCCTCTCGCCAGGCTGCGTGGCTGCCCTTGCGGCGGCGGCGACTGGCCTCGGCGGTGTTTGGGCTTTCGACACGGTCGTTTATCACGCAACTGCTCGGACGACGCACGCGCGCAGCGGAATGCCGCTTGCCAGCCTTGTGAAGATGTGACCCTGTACAGGGTTGCGGGCGCACTTGGTAGGGCGTCGTACTCGGTTCGCGATGGGTTTACGAACGTGTCCCGTCACTTCCACGTCACACCGGTTGTGCGCCGCACGCGTGCAGCGGGGAAGCCGATTGCCAGCCTTGTGAAGAAGTGGCCCTGTACAGGGTTGCGGGCGCACTTGGTAGGGCGAGCGCACGCGGTCGTGCAGGAAGTTGATGGAAGCGAATGTATCCGCTGTCGACCTCAGATCAGGCGAGACAACCCGCTGAATTTAAGCATATCACTAAGCGGAGGAAAAGAAACCAACAGGGATTCCCCG
>NW_027464906.1:42500-60000 GCF_043290135.1 Rhipicephalus microplus
AGACTCGGAAGAAAAAGCTTTCAAAGTGTCGTAGCACGATGCACACTGCTGTTCGTGTGGAACAAACGTGACTACCGTGCTGTACGGTGGAGTTCTGTGCGCAAAAGCGGCGCGTGTGTTTCTAAGCACCACAGCGTTGTGTCAAAAAAGAGGTGCCTGAGAGAAACGCATGCGACTGCCGTGCTTTGCGGCATAGCACCGTGCGCAAAAACGGTGCGCATGCAAGAGGTGTCAGAGCTAGCGAACTTGTGCCACGAGCAACAGGTCACTAAAAGCCTATAGATGACGGTGTTGGAGGAAAAGAAAAATATCGAGAAAGCACTGCGGTGTGCCGTGCGTAGGGACGGGCGTGCGTGCCACATGCCGCCGAAATATGGGTGTCGGAGAAAACAGAGTGCCGCGCGTAACGAGGGGCGCGCGTGTTACAGAGAGATATGCCCAAACGCATGAAAGTGTACGCAGGTGTCCTAAGGCAGTTTTTTTTTTTTTTCCTCATTTTGATGTCGCCCCGGCTGACGCGGTTTTCGTTTTTCCGTGCCGCCCCGGCTGACGCAGTTTTTGCGCCGCCCCGGCTGACGCGGTTTTTGCGCCGCCCCGGCTGACGCGGTTTTCGCGCCGCCCCGGCTGACGCGGTTTTCGCGCCGCCCCGGCTGACGCGGTTTTTGCGTCGCCCCGGCTGACGCGGTTCGGACTTTGCACTTTTTGGCTCACCCCGGCTGGCGGCCCACTCACTCGATCGCCAGGTCTGTTTGCCCCGGTGGTTCCACCGCCAGGCTTAAGCGCGAACTTTTTTTGTTTGTTTTCTTTTGATTAAGCGCAAGCTTTTTTCTTTGTTTTCTTTTGATTAAGCGCGGGCTTTTTTCTTTGTTTTTTTTTTATTTCGCCCCGGCAGACGCGGTTTTTGCGCCGCCCCGGCTGACGCGGTTTTTGCCGCCCCGGCTGACGCAGTTCGGACTTGGCACTTTTCGGCTGTGCCTGGCTGGCGGCCCACTCACTCGATCGCCATGTCTGTTTGCCACAGTTTTCCCGGTGGTGCCGCACCCGGGCTCGCCCCGGCTGACGCAGTTTTCGCGCCGCCCCGGCTGACGCGGTTTCGTGCCGCCCCGGCAGACGCGGTTTTCGCGCCGCCCCGGCTGACGCGGTTTCGTGCCGCCCCGGCAGACGCAGTTCGGACTTAGCACTTTTCGGCTGTGCCTGGCTGGCGGCCCACTCACTCGATCGCCATGTCTGTTTGCCACAGTTTTCCCGGTGGTGCCGCACCCGGGCTCGCCCCGGCTGACGCAGTTTTCGCGCCGCCCCGGCTGACGCGGTTTCGTGCCGCCCCGGCAGACGCGGTTTTCGCGCCGCCCCGGCTGACGCGGTTTCGTGCCGCCCCGGCAGACGCAGTTCGGACTTAGCACTTTTCGGCTGTGCCTGGCTGGCGGCCCACTCACTCGATCGCCATGTCTGTTTGCCACAGTTTTCCCGGTGGTGCCGCACCCGGGCTCGCCCCGGCTGACGCAGTTTTCGCGCCGCCCCGGCTGACGCGGTTTCGTGCCGCCCCGGCAGACGCGGTTTTCGCGCCGCCCCGGCTGACGCGGTTTCGTGCCGCCCCGGCAGACGCAGTTCGGACTTAGCACTTTTCGGCTGTGCCTGGCTGGCGGCCCACTCACTCGATCGCCATGTCTGTTTGCCACAGTTTTCCCGGTGGTGCCGCACCCGGGCTCGCCCCGGCTGACGCAGTTTTCGCGCCGCCCCGGCTGACGCGGTTTCGTGCCGCCCCGGCAGACGCGGTTTTCGCGCCGCCCCGGCTGACGCGGTTTCGTGCCGCCCCGGCAGACGCAGTTCGGACTTAGCACTTTTCGGCTGTGCCTGGCTGGCGGCCCACTCACTCAATCGCCATGTCTGTTTGCCACAGTTTTCCCGGTGGTGCCGCACCCGGGCTCGCCCCGGCTGACGCAGTTTTCGCGCCGCCCCGGCTGACGCGGTTTCGTGCCGCCCCGGCAGACGCGGTTTTCGCGCCGCCCCGGCTGACGCGGTTTCGTGCCGCCCCGGCAGACGCAGTTCGGACTTAGCACTTTTCGGCTGTGCCTGGCTGGCGGCCCACTCACTCGATCGCCATGTCTGTTTGCCACAGTTTTCCCGGTGGTGCCGCACCCGGGCTCGCCCCGGCAGACGCGTTTTTTTTTTTCTTTCGCCCCGGCTGACGCAGTTTTCGCGCCGCCCCGGCTGACGCGGTTTCGTGCCGCCCCGGCAGACGCGGTTTTTTGCGCCGCCCCGGCTGACGCGGTTTTTGCCGCCCCGGCTGACGCAGTTCGGACTTAGCACTTTTCGGCTGTGCCTGGCTGGCGGCCCACTCACTCGATCGCCATGTCTGTTTGCCACAGTTTTCCCGGTGGTGCCGCACCCGGGCTCGCCCCGGCTGACGCAGTTTTCGCGCCGCCCCGGCTGACGCGGTTTCGTGCCGCCCCGGCAGACGCGGTTTTCGCGCCGCCCCGGCTGACGCGGTTTCGTGCCGCCCCGGCAGACGCAGTTCGGACTTAGCACTTTTCGGCTGTGCCTGGCTGGCGGCCCACTCACTCGATCGCCATGTCTGTTTGCCACAGTTTTCCCGGTGGTGCCGCACCCGGGCTCGCCCCGGCTGACGCAGTTTTCGCGCCGCCCCGGCTGACGCGGTTTCGTGCCGCCCCGGCAGACGCGGTTTTCGCGCCGCCCCGGCTGACGCGGTTTCGTGCCGCCCCGGCAGACGCAGTTCGGACTTAGCACTTTTCGGCTGTGCCTGGCTGGCGGCCCACTCACTCGATCGCCATGTCTGTTTGCCACAGTTTTCCCGGTGGTGCCGCACCCGGGCTCGCCCCGGCAGACGCGTTTTTTTTTTCTTTCGCCCCGGCTGACGCAGTTTTCGCGCCGCCCCGGCTGACGCGGTTTCGTGCCGCCCCGGCAGACGCGGTTTTTTTGCGCCGCCCCGGCTGACGCGGTTTTTGCCGCCCCGGCTGACGCAGTTCGGACTTGGCACTTTTTGGCTGAGCCTGGCTGGTGGCCCACTCACTCGATCGCCATGTCTGTTAGCCACAGTTTTCCCGGTGGTGCCGCACCCGGGCTCGCCCCGGCTGACGCAGTTTTCGCGCCGCCCCGGCAGACGCGGTTTTCGCGCCGCCCCGGCTGACGCGGTTTTTGCCGCCCCGGCTGACGCAGTTCGGACTTGGCACTTTTTGGGCTGAGCCTGGCTGGCGGCCCACTCACTCGATCGCCATGTCTGTTTGCCACAGTCTTCCCGGTGGTGCCGCACCCGGGCTCGCCCCGGCAGACGCGTTTTTTTTTTCTTTCGCCCCGGCAGACGTGGTTCCCCCCCCCCCCCTTTTCGCTCGCCCCGGCTGACGAGGTTTTCGCGCCGCCCCGGCTGACGCAGTTTTCGCGCCGCCCCGGCTGACGCGGTTTCGTGCCGCCCCGGCTGACGCGGTTTTCGCGCCGCCCCGGCTGACGCGGTTTTTGCGTCGCCCCGGCTGACACGGTTCGGACTTTGCACTTTTCGGCTGTGCCTGGCTGGCGGCCCACTCACTCGATCGCCATGTCTGTTTGCCACAGTTTTCCCGGTGGTGCCGCACCCGGGCTCGCCCCGGCTGACGCAGTTTTCGCGCCGCCCCGGCTGACGCGGTTTCGTGCCGCCCCGGCAGACGCGGTTTTCGCGCCGCCCCGGCTGACGCGGTTTCGTGCCGCCCCGGCAGACGCAGTTCGGACTTAGCACTTTTCGGCTGTGCCTGGCTGGCGGCCCACTCACTCGATCGCCATGTCTGTTTGCCACAGTTTTCCCGGTGGTGCCGCACCCGGGCTCGCCCCGGCTGACGCAGTTTTCGCGCCGCCCCGGCTGACGCGGTTTCGTGCCGCCCCGGCAGACGCGGTTTTCGCGCCGCCCCGGCTGACGCGGTTTCGTGCCGCCCCGGCAGACGCAGTTCGGACTTAGCACTTTTCGGCTGTGCCTGGCTGGCGGCCCACTCACTCGATCGCCATGTCTGTTTGCCACAGTTTTCCCGGTGGTGCCGCACCCGGGCTCGCCCCGGCAGACGCGTTTTTTTTTTCTTTTGCCCCGGCTGACGCAGTTTTCGCGCCGCCCCGGCTGACGCGGTTTCGTGCCGCCCCGGCAGACGCGGTTTTTTGCGCCGCCCCGGCTGACGCGGTTTTTGCCGCCCCGGCTGACGCAGTTCGGACTTAGCACTTTTCGGCTGTGCCTGGCTGGCGGCCCACTCACTCGATCGCCATGTCTGTTTGCCACAGTTTTCCCGGTGGTGCCGCACCCGGGCTCGCCCCGGCTGACGCAGTTTTCGCGCCGCCCCGGCTGACGCGGTTTCGTGCCGCCCCGGCAGACGCGGTTTTCGCGCCGCCCCGGCTGACGCGGTTTCGTGCCGCCCCGGCAGACGCAGTTCGGACTTAGCACTTTTCGGCTGTGCCTGGCTGGCGGCCCACTCACTCGATCGCCATGTCTGTTTGCCACAGTTTTCCCGGTGGTGCCGCACCCGGGCTCGCCCCGGCTGACGCAGTTTTCGCGCCGCCCCGGCTGACGCGGTTTCGTGCCGCCCCGGCAGACGCGGTTTTCGCGCCGCCCCGGCTGACGCGGTTTCGTGCCGCCCCGGCAGACGCAGTTCGGACTTAGCACTTTTCGGCTGTGCCTGGCTGGCGGCCCACTCACTCGATCGCCATGTCTGTTTGCCACAGTTTTCCCGGTGGTGCCGCACCCGGGCTCGCCCCGGCTGACGCAGTTTTCGCGCCGCCCCGGCTGACGCGGTTTCGTGCCGCCCCGGCAGACGCGGTTTTCGCGCCGCCCCGGCTGACGCGGTTTCGTGCCGCCCCGGCAGACGCAGTTCGGACTTAGCACTTTTCGGCTGTGCCTGGCTGGCGGCCCACTCACTCGATCGCCATGTCTGTTTGCCACAGTTTTCCCGGTGGTGCCGCACCCGGGCTCGCCCCGGCAGACGCGTTTTTTTTTTCTTTCGCCCCGGCTGACGCAGTTTTCGCGCCGCCCCGGCTGACGCGGTTTCGTGCCGCCCCGGCAGACGCGGTTTTTTTGCGCCGCCCCGGCTGACGCGGTTTTTGCCGCCCCGGCTGACGCAGTTCGGACTTGGCACTTTTTGGCTGAGCCTGGCTGGTGGCCCACTCACTCGATCGCATGGTCTGTTAGCCACAGTTTTCCCGGTGGTGCCGCACCCGGGCTCGCCCCGGCTGACGCAGTTTTCGCGCCGCCCCGGCAGACGCGGTTTTCGCGCCGCCCCGGCTGACGCGGTTTTTGCCGCCCCGGCTGATGCAGTTCGGACTTGGCACTTTTTGGGCTGAGCCTGGCTGGCGGCCCACTCACTCGATCGCCATGTCTGTTTGCCACAGTCTTCCCGGTGGTGCCGCACCCGGGCTCGCCCCGGCAGACGCGTTTTTTTTTTCTTTCGCCCCGGCAGACGTGGTTCCCCCCCCCCCTTTTCGCTCGCCCCGGCTGACGAGGTTTTCGCGCCGCCCCGGCTGACGCAGTTTTCGCGCCGCCCCGGCTGACGCGGTTTCCTGCCGCCCCGGCTGACGCGGTTTTCGCGCCGCCCCGGCTGACGCGGTTTTTGCGTCGCCCCGGCTGACACGGTTCGGACTTTGCACTTTTCGGCTGTGCCTGGCTGGCGGCCCACTCACTCGATCGCCATGTCTGTTTGCCACAGTTTTCCCGGTGGTGCCGCACCCGGGCTCGCCCCGGCTGACGCAGTTTTCGCGCCGCCCCGGCTGACGCGGTTTCGTGCCGCCCCGGCAGACGCGGTTTTCGCGCCGCCCCGGCTGACGCGGTTTCGTGCCGCCCCGGCAGACGCAGTTCGGACTTAGCACTTTTCGGCTGTGCCTGGCTGGCGGCCCACTCACTCGATCGCCATGTCTGTTTGCCACAGTTTTCCCGGTGGTGCCGCACCCGGGCTCGCCCCGGCTGACGCAGTTTTCGCGCCGCCCCGGCTGACGCGGTTTCGTGCCGCCCCGGCAGACGCGGTTTTCGCGCCGCCCCGGCTGACGCGGTTTCGTGCCGCCCCGGCAGACGCAGTTCGGACTTAGCACTTTTCGGCTGTGCCTGGCTGGCGGCCCACTCACTCGATCGCCATGTCTGTTTGCCACAGTTTTCCCGGTGGTGCCGCACCCGGGCTCGCCCCGGCAGACGCGTTTTTTTTTTTTCTTTTGCCCCGGCTGACGCAGTTTTCGCGCCGCCCCGGCTGACGCGGTTTCGTGCCGCCCCGGCAGACGCGGTTTTTTGCGCCGCCCCGGCTGACGCGGTTTTTGCCGCCCCGGCTGACGCAGTTCGGACTTAGCACTTTTCGGCTGTGCCTGGCTGGCGGCCCACTCACTCGATCGCCATGTCTGTTTGCCACAGTTTTCCCGGTGGTGCCGCACCCGGGCTCGCCCCGGCTGACGCAGTTTTCGCGCCGCCCCGGCTGACGCGGTTTCGTGCCGCCCCGGCAGACGCGGTTTTCGCGCCGCCCCGGCTGACGCGGTTTCGTGCCGCCCCGGCAGACGCAGTTCGGACTTAGCACTTTTCGGCTGTGCCTGGCTGGCGGCCCACTCACTCGATCGCCATGTCTGTTTGCCACAGTTTTCCCGGTGGTGCCGCACCCGGGCTCGCCCCGGCTGACGCAGTTTTCGCGCCGCCCCGGCTGACGCGGTTTCGTGCCGCCCCGGCAGACGCGGTTTTCGCGCCGCCCCGGCTGACGCGGTTTCGTGCCGCCCCGGCAGACGCAGTTCGGACTTAGCACTTTTCGGCTGTGCCTGGCTGGCGGCCCACTCACTCGATCGCCATGTCTGTTTGCCACAGTTTTCCCGGTGGTGCCGCACCCGGGCTCGCCCCGGCAGACGCGTTTTTTTTTTTCTTTCGCCCCGGCTGACGCAGTTTTCGCGCCGCCCCGGCTGACGCGGTTTCGTGCCGCCCCGGCAGACGCGGTTTTTTTGCGCCGCCCCGGCTGACGCGGTTTTTGCCGCCCCGGCTGACGCAGTTCGGACTTGGCACTTTTTGGCTGAGCCTGGCTTGTGGCCCACTCACTCGATCGCCATGTCTGTTAGCCACAGTTTTCCCGGTGGTGCCGCACCCGGGCTCGCCCCGGCTGACGCAGTTTTCGCGCCGCCCCGGCAGACGCGGTTTTCGCGCCGCCCCGGCTGACGCGGTTTTTGCCGCCCCGGCTGACGCAGTTCGGACTTGGCACTTTTTGGGCTGAGCCTGGCTGGCGGCCCACTCACTCGATCGCCATGTCTGTTTGCCACAGTCTTCCCGGTGGTGCCGCACCCGGGCTCGCCCCGGCAGACGCGTTTTTTTTTTCTTTCGCCCCGGCAGACGTGGTTCCCCCCCCCCCCCCTTTTCGCTCGCCCCGGCTGACGAGGTTTTCGCGCCGCCCCGGCTGACGCAGTTTTCGCGCCGCCCCGGCTGACGCGGTTTCGTGCCGCCCCGGCTGACGCGGTTTTCGCGCCGCCCCGGCTGACGCGGTTTTTGCGTCGCCCCGGCTGACACGGTTCGGACTTTGCACTTTTCGGCTGTGCCTGGCTGGCGGCCCACTCACTCGATCGCCATGTCTGTTTGCCACAGTTTTCCCGGTGGTGCCGCACCCGGGCTTGCCCCGGCAGACGCGTTTTTTTTTTTCTTTTCGCCCCGGCTGACGCAGTTTTCGCCCCGCCCCGGCTGACGCGGTTTCGTGCCGCCCCGGCAGACGCGGTTTTTTGCGCCGCCCCGGCTGACGCGGTTTTTGCCGCCCCGGCTGACGCAGTTCGGACTTTGCACTTTTTGGCTGAGCCTGGCTGGCGGCCCACTCACTCGATCGCCATGTCTGTTTGCCACAGTTTTCCCGGTGGTGCCGCACCCGGGCTCGCCCCGGCAGACGCGTTTTTTTTTTTCCTTCGCCCCGGCAGACGTGGTTCCCCCCCCCCCTCCGTCTTTCTTTTTGTTTTTTTTTTCGCCGCGGCTGAAGAGGATTTTTCGGTGCCTCGACGCCCCGGTAGTCGCGGTTTTTCCGTTTCCGCACGGCCCCGGCTGACGCTGCTCGGTCACAGTCGCCTTTTGTGAGGATTGCAGACTTCTTGAGCGCGGGTGTTTTTTTTTTGTTGTTGTTGTTGTTTTATTACGCATTCGCTCCAGCAGACGCTGTTTAGACTTTTTGTTTCCTCTTTTATCCTGCGACGAGGTGACGAGGTTTATTCGGTGCCCCGCCGCCCCGGCTGAAGTGATTTTTCCTGTCCCGTGCCGCCCCGGCTGACGCGGTTGGGACTTCGCGTTTGTTCGGCCGCCACGGGTTTTGGCGCACTCGCTCGGTTGCTTGTTGTTGCCACTTGTTGCGAACCCAGGTTTCTTGAGCGAGCGCGGGCGTTTTTTCTTCCTTTCTTTCTTTGTTCTATGTGTTAGCGAATCGGCCTTTAATATCACACGAGGACTCACAACCAACAATTTTCAGTTTGAAGTGTAAAAAATCTGCAGGTGTTGACGTAACTGACTTGCCCCGTACCCTTGAGTACATCCATGAAGTTCTCGTAGTACTACTAAATCGCATTATTCCAAGTGGAGAAATTCCCATAAACTTGCAAACCTCTACACGAAAATCGGTGCGCGTGATAAAGTTGAAAATTATCGTCCGATATCAAATGTGCCTTCTATAACACAAATTCTAGGAAAAAAAAAAAAAACACTTGTTCGCCGTTTTCTGCGCCGTGACTGGCAGCACTCCGGCGAAGCGAAACGGGGTCGATTCGAGCACGATATCGGCGTCTTTCGACGTGCTCGCCGGCGACCGTCGCACGAGTACGTCGCACGAGCGCGTCTGCCGGGGCGCCGTTTGCGAAGCCGACGCAAAAGTGGGAACCGCCGCTCGGATGATCGCCGCTTTCGGCAGAGTGAGTGTTGGCACTCCGGGGAAGCGAAACAGCGTGAATGCGCCCACGAAATCGGCGTATTTTGAAGTGCCCGCCGGCGACCGTCGCACGAGTACGGTAAACCGCGTCAGCCGGGGCGTAGTTCGGGACGCCGACGAAAAAGTGGGAAGCGCAACTCGGATCTTCGCCGTTTTTGCAGGAGTGAGTGGCGGCCCTCCTGCGAGACCAAGAAGCATCGATTCGTGCACGAATTCGGCGCCTTTCGACGTGATCGCCGGCGACCGTCGCTCGAGTAGGGCAAACCGCGTCTGCCGGGGCGGGCTTCGGGACGCCGATGCGAAAGTGGGAAACGCTGCTCGGATGTTCGCCGTTTTTGGCCGAGTGAGTGCTGGCACTCGGGCGAAGCCAAACGGGGCCGATTACGGCACGATATCGGCGTCTTTCGACGTGCCCGGCGGCGACCGTCGCACGAGTACGGTAAACCGCGTCAGCCCGGGCGGAGTTCGGGACGCCGATGCGAAAGTGGAGAACGCCGCTCGGATCTTCGCCGTTTTTGGAGGAGTGAGTGGCGGCACTCCGGAGAAGCCAAGGAGCGCCAATTAGCGCACGATATCGGCGTCTTTCGACGCGCTCGCCGGCGACCGTCGAACGAGTAGGGCAAACCGCGTCTGCCGGGGCGGGGTTTACGACGCCGACGCAAAAGTGGGAACCGCCGCTCGGATGTTGGCCGTTTTTGGCAGAGTGAGTGCTGGCACACCGGCGACGCGAAAGAGCGCGAAAGCGCCCACGAAAGTGGCGTATTTGGACGTGCTTGACGGCGACCGCTGCAGGAGTACGAAAAACCACGTCAGCCGGGGCGAGCGACCCACGGCGGTCTGGGTGCTTATCGCTGCTATTATAGGGGCACCCCGGCAGACGCAGAAAAAAAAAATTTTTTTTCGACCTTCTTTTTTGCTGGTCGAGCTCGGGTAACCCAGGTCGCAATGGGAGCCGCGCACGAAAGCGGCGTCGCGAGACGCGTTCGCGGTCGCTAGTCGCACGAGCTCGGCAACCGCGTCAGCCGGCGCGGAGTTCGGGATGCCGACGGCTAAGTGGGTACCGCTGCTCGGATGTTCGCCGTTTTTGGCCGAGTGAGTGCTGGCACTCCGGCGAAGCGAAACGGGGCCGATTCGGGCACGATATCGGCGTATTTAGACGTGCTCGCCGGCGACCGTCGCACGAGTACGGCAAAGCGCGTCTGCCGGGGCGAGGTTTGCGATGCCGACGAAAAAGTGGGAAGCGCCGCTCGGATCTTCGCCGTTTTTGCAGGAGTGAGTGGCGGCCCTCCTGCGAGACCAAGAAGCATCGACTCGCGCACGATATCGGTGTCTTTCGACGTGCCCGCCGGCCACCGCCGCACGAGTACGGCAAACCGCGTATGCCGGGGCGGGGTTGGCGACGCCGACGCAAAAGTGGGAACCGCCACTAGGATGTTCGCCGTTTTTGGCAGAGTGAGTGCTGGCACACCGGCGACGCGAAAGAGCGCGAAAGCGCCCACGAAAGTGGCGTATTTGGACGTGCTTGACGGCGACCGCTGCAGGAGTACGAAAAACCACGTCAGCCGGGGCGAGCGACCCACGGCGGTCTGGGTGCTTATCGCTGCTATTATAGGGGCACCCCGGCAGACGCAGAAAAAAAAAATTTTTTTTCGACCTTCTTTTTTGCTGGTCGAGCTCGGGTAACCCAGGTCGCAATGGGAGCCGCGCACGAAAGCGGCGTCGCGAGACGCGTTCGCGGTCGCTAGTCGCACGAGCTCGGCAACCGCGTCAGCCGGCGCGGAGTTCGGGATGCCGACGGCTAAGTGGGTACCGCTGCTCGGATGTTCGCCGTTTTTGGCCGAGTGAGTGCTGGCACTCCGGCGAAGCGAAACGGGGCCGATTCGGGCACGATATCGGCGTATTTCGACGTGCTCGCCGGCGACCGTCGCACGAGTACGGCAAAGCGCGTCTGCCGGGGCGAGGTTTGCGATGCCGACGAAAAAGTGGGAAGCGCCGCTCGGATCTTCGCCGTTTTTGCAGGAGTGAGTGGCGGCCCTCCTGCGAGACCAAGAAGCATCGACTCGCGCACGATATCGGTGTCTTTCGACGTGCCCGCCGGCCACCGCCGCACGAGTACGGCAAACCGCGTATGCCGGGGCGGGGTTGGCGACGCCGACGCAAAAGTGGGAACCGCCACTAGGATGTTCGCCGTTTTTGGCAGAGTGAGTGCTGGCACTCCGGCGAAGCGAAAGAGCGCGAATGCGCCCACGAAAGTGGCGTGTTTGGACGTGCTTGACGACGACCACCGCAGGAAAACGAAAAACCACGTCAGCCGGGGCGAGCGACCCATGGCGGTCTGGGTGCTTATCGCTGCTATTATAGGGGCACCCCGGCAGACGCAAAAAAAAAAAAAATTTTTTTTCGACATTCTTTCTTGCTCGTCGACCTCGGGTGACCCAGGTCGCAGTGGGAGCCGCGCACGAAAGCGGCGTCGCGAGACGGCTTCGCGGTCGCTAGTCGCACGAGCTCGGCAACCGCGTCTGCCGGGGCGGAGTTCGGGACGCCGACGGCTAAGTGGGAACCGCCGCTCGGATGTTCGCCGTTTGTGGCCGAGTGAGTGCTGGCACTCCGGCGAAGCCAAACGGGGCCGATTCCGGCACGATATCGGCGTCTTTCTACGTGCTCGCCGGCGACCGTCGCACGAGTACGGCAAAGTGCGTCTGCCGGGGCGGGGTTTGCGACGCGTACGCAATAGTGAGAACCGTCGCTCGGATGTTCGTCGTCTTTCGCCGAGCCAGTGCTGGCACTCCGGCGAAGCCGAACGGAGCCGATTCGGGCACGATATCGGCGTCTTTCCACGTGCTCGCCGGCGACCGTCGCACGAGTACGGTAAACCGCGTCAGCCGGGGCGGAGTTCGGGACGCCGATGCGAAAGTGGGAAGCGCCGCTCGGATCTTCGCCGTTTTTGGAGGAGTCAGTGGCGGCACTCCGGTGAAGCCAAGGTGCGCCAATTCGCGCACGATATCGGCGTCTTTCGACGTGCCCGCCGGCCACCGTCGCACGAGTACGGCAAACCTCGTCTGCCGGGGCGGGGTTTGCGACGCCGACGCAAAAGTGGGAACCGCCGCTCGGATGTTCGCCGTTTTTGGCAGAGTGAGTGCTGGCACTCCGGCGAAGCGAAAGAGCGTGAATGCGCCCACGAAAGTAGCGTATTTGGACGTGCTTGACGGCGACCGCCGCAGGAGTACGAAAAACCACGTCAGCCGGGGCGAGCGACCCACGGCGGTCTGGGTGCTTATCGCTGCTATTATAGGGGCACCCCGGCAGACGCAGAAAGAAAAAAAAAAAAATGGGGACATGGCGTGCGTCACCGTGCGGCTTCGCAGCGTTGCCGAAGTCGCCGAGCCCTTCGACTGAGCCGAACGGCGGACAGGGAACGTTGGTCGGCCGTTCTAACCTGTCGGTGCCACGCCGAGACGTCGTTAAGGAAAACCGCGTCGTGGGCCTCTACGACGCCGTCGAGTCGTTGTACGTTTGGTGTCCAGCGTGTCGGCGGCGAGTAGCGGACACGTCGTTCACGACTTCGGTCTTTCGCAGTCGACGCGAACTTGCGGAGAGTCGTGGTGCCTCACGTTTTCGGCAGAAACCGCGGCGGAATTTTCCCGTGCGTGCGCGCACGACCTCGGTGCTGTGCCGTCAGCGTAGTGTTGCACAAACTCGTGGCCTACCCAAGGTGCGGTACGTTTGCGGCCGTATCCTCGGTGGGAATTTCGTGAGTAGGGTCGCAAATTCTACGACCTCGGCGGGTTTGAGAGCGACGTAGACTTGTGGCACGCTCAACGTGCCACACGTTTCGGGGCACACCCGCGGTGAAATTTTCTCGAGTACGCTCGTATTAGTGCCCAAGGAGGTCTGGGTACTTATCGCTGCTATTATGTGGGGGTTCTCGTGAGCGGCGTACGCGAAAGCGACCGGGTGTCTGATATGCGGCGGGCTTCGGCCTCGTCAAGCGTGTCCTCGGGTCTGCTCCAGGGGAATCCACGGCAGTCGTCTGCAGCCTCATCCGCTTGATGCGTTAGGGGCTGGTTGTCGGACGGTGCCGTTTTACCACGATATCGAGGTGTGTTCCGTGTCGTCCTCGGGCGATTCAGATGCGAAAGCGCCGAAGACGCGGGCGTGACCCGTCGTCTGGCGGCTTTGCAGTCTCGGCTCCGTTGCTAGTTCCGGCCGGTCCACCGACAGTGCAGCGGGCTTGGGCAACCCGCACGGCGCGACCGAGTCGATGCAACGAAAAAGAGCGAGCATGAACGTGCTTCTTGCCGCACGGCTCCCACTCGTCTTTCGGGAAGGTTGTGCCGTAGCGAGCTCGAACGCCGTCATCTCGGAGTGCAAAATAAGCGTGTTGGGGCGCCTGAAGGTGGCCTCCGCCGCACACAGACTGCGTCCGGCCCGCCGAAGGCGAGGACGGACGCGCAGTCGAACGATTACCTGGTTGATCCTGCCAGTAATCATATGCTTGTCTCAAAGATTAAGCCATGCATGTCTAAGTACATGCCGAAATAAGGCGAAACCGCGAATGGCTCATTAAATCAGTTATGGTTCCTTAGATCGTTTCTTCCTACTTGGATAACTGTGGCAATTCTAGAGCTAATACATGCAGTGAGCCTGGAGCCCTTTGGGTAACGGGTGCTTTTATTAGACCAAGATCGATCGGGTTTCGGCCCGTATTGTGTGGTGACTCTGGATAACTTTGTGCTGATCGCATGGCCACGAGCCGGCGACGTTTCTTTCAAGTGTCTGCCTTATCAACTTTCGATGGTAGGTTACTTGCTTACCATGGTTGTTACGGGTAACGGAGAATCAGGGTTCGATTCCGGAGAGGGAGCCTGAGAAACGGCTACCACATCCAAGGAAGGCAGCAGGCGCGCAAATTACCCACTCCCGGCACGGGGAGGTAGTGACGAAAAATAACAATACGGGACTCTTTTGAGGCCCCGTAATTGAAATGAGTACACTCTAAATCCTTTAACGAGGATCAATTGGAGGGCAAGTCTGGTGCCAGCAGCCGCGGTAATTCCAGCTCCAATAGCGTATACTAAAGCTGCTGCGGTTAAAAAGCTCGTAGTTGGATCTCAGTTCCAGACGAGTAGTGCATCTACCCGATGCGACGGCTCGGACTGAACATCATGCCGGTTCTTTCTTGGTGCACTTCATTGTGTGCCTCGAGATGGCCGGTGCTTTTACTTTGAAAAAATTAGAGTGCTCAACGCAGGCGAGTCGCCTGAATAAACTTGCATGGAATAATAGAACAAGACCTCGTTTCTGTTCTGTTGGTTTTTGGAATACGAGGTAATGATTAAGAGGGACGGACGGGGGCATTCGTATTGCGGCGCTAGAGGTGAAATTCTTGGACCGTCGCAAGACGAACTACTGCGAAAGCATTTGCCAAGAATGTTTTCATTGATCAAGAACGAAAGTCAGAGGTTCGAAGGCGATCAGATACCGCCCTAGTTCTGACCATAAACGATGCCAACCAGCGATCCGCCTGAGTTACTCAAATGACTCGGCGGGCAGCTTCCGGGAAACCAAAGTATTTGGGTTCCGGGGGAAGTATGGTTGCAAAGCTGAAACTTAAAGGAATTGACGGAAGGGCACCACCAGGAGTGGAGCCTGCGGCTTAATTTGACTCAACACGGGAAAACTTACCCGGCCCGGACACTGGGAGGATTGACAGATTGAGAGCTCTTTCTTGATTCGGTGGATGGTGGTGCATGGCCGTTCTTAGTTGGTGGAGCGATTTGTCTGGTTAATTCCGATAACGAACGAGACTCTAGCCTATTAAATAGGTGCGGGGTTCCCAGCACCTTACAACCTTCTTAGAGGGACAAGCGGCTCCTAGCCGCACGAAACAGAGCAATAACAGGTCTGTGATGCCCTTAGATGTCCGGGGCCGCACGCGCGCTACACTGAAGGAAGCAGCGTGTCTTTATCCCTGTCTGAAAAGACTGGGTAACCCGTGGAACTTCTTTCGTGATTGGGATAGGGGCTTGCAATTGTTCCCCTTGAACGAGGAATTCCCAGTAAGCGCGAGTCATAAGCTCGCGTTGATTACGTCCCTGCCCTTTGTACACACCGCCCGTCGCTACTACCGATTGAATGATTTAGTGAGGTCTTCGGACCGATGTCCGGCGCGGCCTTTCGGTTGCGCCGGTCTGTTGGAAAGATGACCAAACTTGATCATTTAGAGGAAGTAAAAGTCGTAACAAGGTTTCCGTAGGTGAACCTGCGGAAGGATCATTAACGGATTGTGAAGGGTGAGCGCCTCAGCTGCGTCTGCGCCCGACACTTTCTGCCGCTGACCCCGTTTGGACGCGGGGTCGGCTTTTCCCCACGGGGCTGCCTGAATGTGGAGCGGCACCCCGTGACAAATTGTTGCGCCCAGCGGACGCCAACACCGCGACCTTGGACGGTCGGCCAGGTGGCGGACGCGGGTACAAACGGCGCAACGCACTCATAGGTCGGCTTTCGACCCGCCACTGCACCGTGGCTCGAAGCGCTCGAAATGCGCGACCCGACCGCTGCGGGACCGCCTAGTACTGTAAACAGGAGCGGCGGAGCGCGAACGGCGAGTCGTGGTTACGTCGGTAGAAGGCGAGGCTGCGCGTTCCCGAAACGCCAGCCGAGTGCCCTCCCGACCGTTCGAGCGTGCAAGAACGAGACCCGACAATCGCGCGGCGACTGCCAAGTACGAGAGGAACGGCACAAGCGTCGGCGGTCGGTCAAGGAACTGGCGATGTGACGGGTCCGCTGTGCACCAGTGCATACCGTCCCGCCGTCCGCGGCAAGCGCCTCCGCGTCCTCGGGTGACGGAGGCTGCCGGTCGGTTCTTGCAGGCGAGGGATCTCGCTGGCACCGGTTCGCGTTGACGCGCGGCCGGTCATGGCACGGCGATGCGACGGCCGAGGTGCGCAGTACTCGATGGAGGAACCGCACGCTCCGATGACCGTCCCGCCCTCCGCGGCGTATGCGTACCGACCGTAATGGTTGCAGCAGCGCCGGCCGGCTTTTGAATTCGCCACACGAAACACGGTGCGAGATCGCGGTTAGGGGAGCGTCGACGTTGCCAGGCGTTTTGCTTGCTGCCGAGGGAAAGGCGGCACGGCCACGTCGCGCTCGTCGCGATTAGCGGGTCTGCGCGCTTTGGGAAGGTGCCGCAACGACTTGCCGAAAGAGGAAGCACGGAAGAACGAGGGACTTGGACGTCCCGACAATTGAACGCACTTGCGGCCAGGCCCTTGCTGGCTTCGTTCTTCCGCCTCGAGTAGGCTCGTACGCGGCTCCGGCGCCGAAAGTGGTCCTTGGCACCGACTTCGGTGGACGTGGGAAGTGCCGCGCAAGTACGGCGCGCCTGGCTCCACCTGTTGGCTAAAGTAGGCAGCCGGATCGGCATTTTGGTGTGCGGTGGCAAACCGTGGATGCGAAAAAAGCTTGTGCGATTTCGTGGAACAAAAAGCGGGGGTCCCCCTTTTTATGCGGAGGAGACCGACCCGCCTGCCGTGGTGAACCGCGACGCCACGGTAAAAACGGGAGAGGCTTGTCGATGGGACCGTGCATCCCGCGCTCCACGGAGGCCGGGAGGCGGCCGCCCGAGGAAATGTGTAGCCGTCGAGGCCCGCATCTGCGTGCACTCTTATCCAAATGGGTGTACCGCAGGCATTTTCTGGTTAGGCGGGCCAATGAGAGCGAGCACACAACGATACCTACGGGTCCGGCTTGGAGAACCGGCTTCGACGCCTCCCGAGTATTTATAGAGGGGTGGACCACGAAAGCACTCGCAAGTAGCGAAAGCGAAACGCCGTCCGAAACACACCGTTTGCTCGATTTGCGGCAGCCGAAAAAGGCGCGGCAGAGTTTTGGAGTCCAAGCGTGCGCTGAAAAGCGCCCTTCTTGGCCACTGTTTGGCCGAGTGCCAGAAACGTTTGGTTTTGACTGTACGGAATTGAACAAACACTTTTTCACGACTCTAAGCGGTGGATCACTCGGTTCTCGGGTCGATGAAGAACGCAGCCAGCTGCGAGACTTGGTGTGAATTGCAGGACACACTGAGCACTGATTCTTTGAACGCACATTGCGGCCTTGGGTCTTCCCTTGGCTTCGTCTGTCTGAGGGTCGGATCACATATCAAGAGAGCCTTCGGCGCACAAGGGAACGTGAGCCGTCGACTCGTTTTGACCGCGTCGGCAACACGGACAGCACGCTGAACACCTCACAGCGAGCGCCAACAGCGGCCACTCAAGGGCGAGACGGTGGCGACCGTCGTGCCAGAGCCCAACCGAAACGGGGGCGACCGACTGCATTGAGGATGTGGCACCTCGTTGAGACCGCCGCAGGACTTCGAGTCGGAAGGAAGCCTGCAGGGAAAGTGCGGTCGAGGTTGCGTACTCCTCTCTGCGACCGGGCGCGCAAGAGCTGCGAGAGCCACGGACGCGCAACTTTAACGCACGGTAAACACGAGGAGCGAAAGCCGGCCAGCAAAGCTTCTCCAGCCGTGCGCAAAGTGCGCGAGATCGCAGCCTTGCGTTGCGCTTGTTGCCCTCGAAGTAAGCAGGGTGTCCCGTAGACCGGGCGCTCGAACACGCTGCGGGGCCGTGCCT
>NW_027464906.1:67500-85000 GCF_043290135.1 Rhipicephalus microplus
GCCCCGGCTGACGCAGTTTTCGCGCCGCCCCGGCTGACGCGGTTTCGTGCCGCCCCGGCAGACGCGGTTTTTTGCGCCGCCCCGGCTGACGCGGTTTTTGCCGCCCCGGCTGACGCAGTTCGGACTTAGCACTTTTCGGCTGTGCCTGGCTGGCGGCCCACTCACTCGATCGCCATGTCTGTTTGCCACAGTTTTCCCGGTGGTGCCGCACCCGGGCTCGCCCCGGCTGACGCAGTTTTCGCGCCGCCCCGGCTGACGCGGTTTCGTGCCGCCCCGGCAGACGCGGTTTTCGCGCCGCCCCGGCTGACGCGGTTTCGTGCCGCCCCGGCAGACGCAGTTCGGACTTAGCACTTTTCGGCTGTGCCTGGCTGGCGGCCCACTCACTCGATCGCCATGTCTGTTTGCCACAGTTTTCCCGGTGGTGCCGCACCCGGGCTCGCCCCGGCTGACGCAGTTTTCGCGCCGCCCCGGCTGACGCGGTTTCGTGCCGCCCCGGCAGACGCGGTTTTCGCGCCGCCCCGGCTGACGCGGTTTCGTGCCGCCCCGGCAGACGCAGTTCGGACTTAGCACTTTTCGGCTGTGCCTGGCTGGCGGCCCACTCACTCGATCGCCATGTCTGTTTGCCACAGTTTTCCCGGTGGTGCCGCACCCGGGCTCGCCCCGGCTGACGCAGTTTTCGCGCCGCCCCGGCTGACGCGGTTTCGTGCCGCCCCGGCAGACGCGGTTTTCGCGCCGCCCCGGCTGACGCGGTTTCGTGCCGCCCCGGCAGACGCAGTTCGGACTTAGCACTTTTCGGCTGTGCCTGGCTGGCGGCCCACTCACTCAATCGCCATGTCTGTTTGCCACAGTTTTCCCGGTGGTGCCGCACCCGGGCTCGCCCCGGCTGACGCAGTTTTCGCGCCGCCCCGGCTGACGCGGTTTCGTGCCGCCCCGGCAGACGCGGTTTTCGCGCCGCCCCGGCTGACGCGGTTTCGTGCCGCCCCGGCAGACGCAGTTCGGACTTAGCACTTTTCGGCTGTGCCTGGCTGGCGGCCCACTCACTCGATCGCCATGTCTGTTTGCCACAGTTTTCCCGGTGGTGCCGCACCCGGGCTCGCCCCGGCAGACGCGTTTTTTTTTTCTTTCGCCCCGGCTGACGCAGTTTTCGCGCCGCCCCGGCTGACGCGGTTTCGTGCCGCCCCGGCAGACGCGGTTTTTTGCGCCGCCCCGGCTGACGCGGTTTTTGCCGCCCCGGCTGACGCAGTTCGGACTTAGCACTTTTCGGCTGTGCCTGGCTGGCGGCCCACTCACTCGATCGCCATGTCTGTTTGCCACAGTTTTCCCGGTGGTGCCGCACCCGGGCTCGCCCCGGCTGACGCAGTTTTCGCGCCGCCCCGGCTGACGCGGTTTCGTGCCGCCCCGGCAGACGCGGTTTTCGCGCCGCCCCGGCTGACGCGGTTTCGTGCCGCCCCGGCAGACGCAGTTCGGACTTAGCACTTTTCGGCTGTGCCTGGCTGGCGGCCCACTCACTCGATCGCCATGTCTGTTTGCCACAGTTTTCCCGGTGGTGCCGCACCCGGGCTCGCCCCGGCTGACGCAGTTTTCGCGCCGCCCCGGCTGACGCGGTTTCGTGCCGCCCCGGCAGACGCGGTTTTCGCGCCGCCCCGGCTGACGCGGTTTCGTGCCGCCCCGGCAGACGCAGTTCGGACTTAGCACTTTTCGGCTGTGCCTGGCTGGCGGCCCACTCACTCGATCGCCATGTCTGTTTGCCACAGTTTTCCCGGTGGTGCCGCACCCGGGCTCGCCCCGGCAGACGCGTTTTTTTTTTCTTTCGCCCCGGCTGACGCAGTTTTCGCGCCGCCCCGGCTGACGCGGTTTCGTGCCGCCCCGGCAGACGCGGTTTTTTTGCGCCGCCCCGGCTGACGCGGTTTTTGCCGCCCCGGCTGACGCAGTTCGGACTTGGCACTTTTTGGCTGAGCCTGGCTGGTGGCCCACTCACTCGATCGCCATGTCTGTTAGCCACAGTTTTCCCGGTGGTGCCGCACCCGGGCTCGCCCCGGCTGACGCAGTTTTCGCGCCGCCCCGGCAGACGCGGTTTTCGCGCCGCCCCGGCTGACGCGGTTTTTGCCGCCCCGGCTGACGCAGTTCGGACTTGGCACTTTTTGGGCTGAGCCTGGCTGGCGGCCCACTCACTCGATCGCCATGTCTGTTTGCCACAGTCTTCCCGGTGGTGCCGCACCCGGGCTCGCCCCGGCAGACGCGTTTTTTTTTTCTTTCGCCCCGGCAGACGTGGTTCCCCCCCCCCCCCCCTTTTCGCTCGCCCCGGCTGACGAGGTTTTCGCGCCGCCCCGGCTGACGCAGTTTTCGCGCCGCCCCGGCTGACGCGGTTTCGTGCCGCCCCGGCTGACGCGGTTTTCGCGCCGCCCCGGCTGACGCGGTTTTTGCGTCGCCCCGGCTGACACGGTTCGGACTTTGCACTTTTCGGCTGTGCCTGGCTGGCGGCCCACTCACTCGATCGCCATGTCTGTTTGCCACAGTTTTCCCGGTGGTGCCGCACCCGGGCTCGCCCCGGCTGACGCAGTTTTCGCGCCGCCCCGGCTGACGCGGTTTCGTGCCGCCCCGGCAGACGCGGTTTTCGCGCCGCCCCGGCTGACGCGGTTTCGTGCCGCCCCGGCAGACGCAGTTCGGACTTAGCACTTTTCGGCTGTGCCTGGCTGGCGGCCCACTCACTCGATCGCCATGTCTGTTTGCCACAGTTTTCCCGGTGGTGCCGCACCCGGGCTCGCCCCGGCTGACGCAGTTTTCGCGCCGCCCCGGCTGACGCGGTTTCGTGCCGCCCCGGCAGACGCGGTTTTCGCGCCGCCCCGGCTGACGCGGTTTCGTGCCGCCCCGGCAGACGCAGTTCGGACTTAGCACTTTTCGGCTGTGCCTGGCTGGCGGCCCACTCACTCGATCGCCATGTCTGTTTGCCACAGTTTTCCCGGTGGTGCCGCACCCGGGCTCGCCCCGGCTGACGCAGTTTTCGCGCCGCCCCGGCTGACGCGGTTTCGTGCCGCCCCGGCAGACGCGGTTTTCGCACCGCCCCGGCTGACGCGGTTTCGTGCCGCCCCGGCAGACGCAGTTCGGACTTAGCACTTTTCGGCTGTGCCTGGCTGGCGGCCCACTCACTCGATCGCCATGTCTGTTTGCCACAGTTTTCCCGGTGGTGCCGCACCCGGGCTCGCCCCGGCTGACGCAGTTTTCGCGCCGCCCCGGCTGACGCGGTTTCGTGCCGCCCCGGCAGACGCGGTTTTCGCGCCGCCCCGGCTGACGCGGTTTCGTGCCGCCCCGGCAGACGCAGTTCGGACTTAGCACTTTTCGGCTGTGCCTGGCTGGCGGCCCACTCACTCAATCGCCATGTCTGTTTGCCACAGTTTTCCCGGTGGTGCCGCACCCGGGCTCGCCCCGGCTGACGCAGTTTTCGCGCCGCCCCGGCTGACGCGGTTTCGTGCCGCCCCGGCAGACGCGGTTTTCGCGCCGCCCCGGCTGACGCGGTTTCGTGCCGCCCCGGCAGACGCAGTTCGGACTTAGCACTTTTCGGCTGTGCCTGGCTGGCGGCCCACTCACTCGATCGCCATGTCTGTTTGCCACAGTTTTCCCGGTGGTGCCGCACCCGGGCTCGCCCCGGCAGACGCGTTTTTTTTTTCTTTCGCCCCGGCTGACGCAGTTTTCGCGCCGCCCCGGCTGACGCGGTTTCGTGCCGCCCCGGCAGACGCGGTTTTTTGCGCCGCCCCGGCTGACGCGGTTTTTGCCGCCCCGGCTGACGCAGATCGGACTTAGCACTTTTCGGCTGTGCCTGGCTGGCGGCCCACTCACTCGATCGCCATGTCTGTTTGCCACAGTTTTCCCGGTGGTGCCGCACCCGGGCTCGCCCCGGCTGACGCAGTTTTCGCGCCGCCCCGGCTGACGCGGTTTCGTGCCGCCCCGGCAGACGCGGTTTTCGCGCCGCCCCGGCTGACGCGGTTTCGTGCCGCCCCGGCAGACGCAGTTCGGACTTAGCACTTTTCGGCTGTGCCTGGCTGGCGGCCCACTCACTCGATCGCCATGTCTGTTTGCCACAGTTTTCCCGGTGGTGCCGCACCCGGGCTCGCCCCGGCTGACGCAGTTTTCGCGCCGCCCCGGCTGACGCGGTTTCGTGCCGCCCCGGCAGACGCGGTTTTCGCGCCGCCCCGGCTGACGCGGTTTCGTGCCGCCCCGGCAGACGCAGTTCGGACTTAGCACTTTTCGGCTGTGCCTGGCTGGCGGCCCACTCACTCGATCGCCATGTCTGTTTGCCACAGTTTTCCCGGTGGTGCCGCACCCGGGCTCGCCCCGGCAGACGCGTTTTTTTTTTCTTTCGCCCCGGCTGACGCAGTTTTCGCGCCGCCCCGGCTGACGCGGTTTCGTGCCGCCCCGGCAGACGCGGTTTTTTTGCGCCGCCCCGGCTGACGCGGTTTTTGCCGCCCCGGCTGACGCAGTTCGGACTTGGCACTTTTTGGCTGAGCCTGGCTGGTGGCCCACTCACTCGATCGCCATGTCTGTTAGCCACAGTTTTCCCGGTGGTGCCGCACCCGGGCTCGCCCCGGCTGACGCAGTTTTCGCGCCGCCCCGGCAGACGCGGTTTTCGCGCCGCCCCGGCTGACGCGGTTTTTGCCGCCCCGGCTGACGCAGTTCGGACTTGGCACTTTTTGGGCTGAGCCTGGCTGGCGGCCCACTCACTCGATCGCCATGTCTGTTTGCCACAGTCTTCCCGGTGGTGCCGCACCCGGGCTCGCCCCGGCAGACGCGTTTTTTTTTCTTTCGCCCCGGCAGACGTGGTTCCCCCCCCCCCCTTTTCGCTCGCCCCGGCTGACGAGGTTTTCGCGCCGCCCCGGCTGACGCAGTTTTCGCGCCGCCCCGGCTGACGCGGTTTCGTGCCGCCCCGGCTGACGCGGTTTTCGCGCCGCCCCGGCTGACGCGGTTTTTGCGTCGCCCCGGCTGACACGGTTCGGACTTTGCACTTTTCGGCTGTGCCTGGCTGGCGGCCCACTCACTCGATCGCCATGTCTGTTTGCCACAGTTTTCCCGGTGGTGCCGCACCCGGGCTCGCCCCGGCTGACGCAGTTTTCGCGCCGCCCCGGCTGACGCGGTTTCGTGCCGCCCCGGCAGACGCGGTTTTCGCGCCGCCCCGGCTGACGCGGTTTCGTGCCGCCCCGGCAGACGCAGTTCGGACTTAGCACTTTTCGGCTGTGCCTGGCTGGCGGCCCACTCACTCGATCGCCATGTCTGTTTGCCACAGTTTTCCCGGTGGTGCCGCACCCGGGCTCGCCCCGGCTGACGCAGTTTTCGCGCCGCCCCGGCTGACGCGGTTTCGTGCCGCCCCGGCAGACGCGGTTTTCGCGCCGCCCCGGCTGACGCGGTTTCGTGCCGCCCCGGCAGACGCAGTTCGGACTTAGCACTTTTCGGCTGTGCCTGGCTGGCGGCCCACTCACTCGATCGCCATGTCTGTTTGCCACAGTTTTCCCGGTGGTGCCGCACCCGGGCTCGCCCCGGCAGACGCGTTTTTTTTTTTCTTTTGCCCCGGCTGACGCAGTTTTCGCGCCGCCCCGGCTGACGCGGTTTCGTGCCGCCCCGGCAGACGCGGTTTTTTGCGCCGCCCCGGCTGACGCGGTTTTTGCCGCCCCGGCTGACGCAGTTCGGACTTAGCACTTTTCGGCTGTGCCTGGCTGGCGGCCCACTCACTCGATCGCCATGTCTGTTTGCCACAGTTTTCCCGGTGGTGCCGCACCCGGGCTCGCCCCGGCTGACGCAGTTTTCGCGCCGCCCCGGCTGACGCGGTTTCGTGCCGCCCCGGCAGACGCGGTTTTCGCGCCGCCCCGGCTGACGCGGTTTCGTGCCGCCCCGGCAGACGCAGTTCGGACTTAGCACTTTTCGGCTGTGCCTGGCTGGCGGCCCACTCACTCGATCGCCATGTCTGTTTGCCACAGTTTTCCCGGTGGTGCCGCACCCGGGCTCGCCCCGGCTGACGCAGTTTTCGCGCCGCCCCGGCTGACGCGGTTTCGTGCCGCCCCGGCAGACGCGGTTTTCGCGCCGCCCCGGCTGACGCGGTTTCGTGCCGCCCCGGCAGACGCAGTTCGGACTTAGCACTTTTCGGCTGTGCCTGGCTGGCGGCCCACTCACTCGATCGCCATGTCTGTTTGCCACAGTTTTCCCGGTGGTGCCGCACCCGGGCTCGCCCCGGCTGACGCAGTTTTCGCGCCGCCCCGGCTGACGCGGTTTCGTGCCGCCCCGGCAGACGCGGTTTTCGCGCCGCCCCGGCTGACGCGGTTTCGTGCCGCCCCGGCAGACGCAGTTCGGACTTAGCACTTTTCGGCTGTGCCTGGCTGGCGGCCCACTCACTCGATCGCCATGTCTGTTTGCCACAGTTTTCCCGGTGGTGCCGCACCCGGGCTCGCCCCGGCAGACGCGTTTTTTTTTTCTTTCGCCCCGGCTGACGCAGTTTTCGCGCCGCCCCGGCTGACGCGGTTTCGTGCCGCCCCGGCAGACGCGGTTTTTTTGCGCCGCCCCGGCTGACGCGGTTTTTGCCGCCCCGGCTGACGCAGTTCGGACTTGGCACTTTTTGGCTGAGCCTGGCTGGTGGCCCACTCACTCGATCGCCATGTCTGTTAGCCACAGTTTTCCCGGTGGTGCCGCACCCGGGCTCGCCCCGGCTGACGCAGTTTTCGCGCCGCCCCGGCAGACGCGGTTTTCGCGCCGCCCCGGCTGACGCGGTTTTTGCCGCCCCGGCTGACGCAGTTCGGACTTGGCACTTTTTGGGCTGAGCCTGGCTGGCGGCCCACTCACTCGATCGCCATGTCTGTTTGCCACAGTCTTCCCGGTGGTGCCGCACCCGGGCTCGCCCCGGCAGACGCGTTTTTTTTTTCTTTCGCCCCGGCAGACGTGGTTCCCCCCCCCCCCCCTTTTCGCTCGCCCCGGCTGACGAGGTTTTCGCGCCGCCCCGGCTGACGCAGTTTTCGCGCCGCCCCGGCTGACGCGGTTTCCTGCCGCCCCGGCTGACGCGGTTTTCGCGCCGCCCCGGCTGACGCGGTTTTTGCGTCGCCCCGGCTGACACGGTTCGGACTTTGCACTTTTCGGCTGTGCCTGGCTGGCGGCCCACTCACTCGATCGCCATGTCTGTTTGCCACAGTTTTCCCGGTGGTGCCGCACCCGGGCTCGCCCCGGCTGACGCAGTTTTCGCGCCGCCCCGGCTGACGCGGTTTCGTGCCGCCCCGGCAGACGCGGTTTTCGCGCCGCCCCGGCTGACGCGGTTTCGTGCCGCCCCGGCAGACGCAGTTCGGACTTAGCACTTTTCGGCTGTGCCTGGCTGGCGGCCCACTCACTCGATCGCCATGTCTGTTTGCCACAGTTTTCCCGGTGGTGCCGCACCCGGGCTCGCCCCGGCTGACGCAGTTTTCGCGCCGCCCCGGCTGACGCGGTTTCGTGCCGCCCCGGCAGACGCGGTTTTCGCGCCGCCCCGGCTGACGCGGTTTCGTGCCGCCCCGGCAGACGCAGTTCGGACTTAGCACTTTTCGGCTGTGCCTGGCTGGCGGCCCACTCACTCGATCGCCATGTCTGTTTGCCACAGTTTTCCCGGTGGTGCCGCACCCGGGCTCGCCCCGGCAGACGCGTTTTTTTTTTTCTTTTGCCCCGGCTGACGCAGTTTTCGCGCCGCCCCGGCTGACGCGGTTTCGTGCCGCCCCGGCAGACGCGGTTTTTTGCGCCGCCCCGGCTGACGCGGTTTTTGCCGCCCCGGCTGACGCAGTTCGGACTTAGCACTTTTCGGCTGTGCCTGGCTGGCGGCCCACTCACTCGATCGCCATGTCTGTTTGCCACAGTTTTCCCGGTGGTGCCGCACCCGGGCTCGCCCCGGCTGACGCAGTTTTCGCGCCGCCCCGGCTGACGCGGTTTCGTGCCGCCCCGGCAGACGCGGTTTTCGCGCCGCCCCGGCTGACGCGGTTTCGTGCCGCCCCGGCAGACGCAGTTCGGACTTAGCACTTTTCGGCTGTGCCTGGCTGGCGGCCCACTCACTCGATCGCCATGTCTGTTTGCCACAGTTTTCCCGGTGGTGCCGCACCCGGGCTCGCCCCGGCTGACGCAGTTTTCGCGCCGCCCCGGCTGACGCGGTTTCGTGCCGCCCCGGCAGACGCGGTTTTCGCGCCGCCCCGGCTGACGCGGTTTCGTGCCGCCCCGGCAGACGCAGTTCGGACTTAGCACTTTTCGGCTGTGCCTGGCTGGCGGCCCACTCACTCGATCGCCATGTCTGTTTGCCACAGTTTTCCCGGTGGTGCCGCACCCGGGCTCGCCCCGGCAGACGCGTTTTTTTTTTTCTTTCGCCCCGGCTGACGCAGTTTTCGCGCCGCCCCGGCTGACGCGGTTTCGTGCCGCCCCGGCAGACGCGGTTTTTTTGCGCCGCCCCGGCTGACGCGGTTTTTGCCGCCCCGGCTGACGCAGTTCGGACTTGGCACTTTTTGGCTGAGCCTGGCTGGTGGCCCACTCACTCGATCGCCATGTCTGTTAGCCACAGTTTTCCCGGTGGTGCCGCACCCGGGCTCGCCCCGGCTGACGCAGTTTTCGCGCCGCCCCGGCAGACGCGGTTTTCGCGCCGCCCCGGCTGACGCGGTTTTTGCCGCCCCGGCTGACGCAGTTCGGACTTGGCACTTTTTGGGCTGAGCCTGGCTGGCGGCCCACTCACTCGATCGCCATGTCTGTTTGCCACAGTCTTCCCGGTGGTGCCGCACCCGGGCTCGCCCCGGCAGACGCGTTTTTTTTTTCTTTCGCCCCGGCAGACGTGGTTCCCCCCCCCCCCCCCTTTTCGCTCGCCCCGGCTGACGAGGTTTTCGCGCCGCCCCGGCTGACGCAGTTTTCGCGCCGCCCCGGCTGACGCGGTTTCGTGCCGCCCCGGCTGACGCGGTTTTCGCGCCGCCCCGGCTGACGCGGTTTTTGCGTCGCCCCGGCTGACACGGTTCGGACTTTGCACTTTTCGGCTGTGCCTGGCTGGCGGCCCACTCACTCGATCGCCATGTCTGTTTGCCACAGTTTTCCCGGTGGTGCCGCACCCGGGCTTGCCCCGGCAGACGCGTTTTTTTTTTTCTTTTCGCCCCGGCTGACGCAGTTTTCGCCCCGCCCCGGCTGACGCGGTTTCGTGCCGCCCCGGCAGACGCGGTTTTTTGCGCCGCCCCGGCTGACGCGGTTTTTGCCGCCCCGGCTGACGCAGTTCGGACTTTGCACTTTTTGGCTGAGCCTGGCTGGCGGCCCACTCACTCGATCGCCATGTCTGTTTGCCACAGTTTTCCCGGTGGTGCCGCACCCGGGCTCGCCCCGGCAGACGCGTTTTTTTTTTCCTTCGCCCCGGCAGACGTGGTTCCCCCCCCCCCTCCGTCTTTCTTTTTGTTTTTTTTTTCGCCGCGGCTGAAGAGGATTTTTCGGTGCCTCGACGCCCCGGTAGTCGCGGTTTTTCCGTTTCCGCACGGCCCCGGCTGACGCTGCTCGGTCACAGTCGCCTTTTGTGAGGATTGCAGACTTCTTGAGCGCGGGTGTTTTTTTTTTGTTGTTGTTGTTGTTTTATTACGCATTCGCTCCAGCAGACGCTGTTTAGACTTTTTGTTTCCTCTTTTATCCTGCGACGAGGTGACGAGGTTTATTCGGTGCCCCGCCGCCCCGGCTGAAGTGATTTTTCCTGTCCCGTGCCGCCCCGGCTGACGCGGTTGGGACTTCGCGTTTGTTCGGCCGCCACGGGTTTTGGCGCACTCGCTCGGTTGCTTGTTGTTGCCACTTGTTGCGAACCCAGGTTTCTTGAGCGAGCGCGGGCGTTTTTTCTTCCTTTCTTTCTTTGTTCTATGTGTTAGCGAATCGGCCTTTAATATCACACGAGGACTCACAACCAACAATTTTCAGTTTGAAGTGTAAAAAATCTGCAGGTGTTGACGTAACTGACTTGCCCCGTACCCTTGAGTACATCCATGAAGTTCTCGTAGTACTACTAAATCGCATTATTCCAAGTGGAGAAATTCCCATAAACTTGCAAACCTCTACACGAAAATCGGTGCGCGTGATAAAGTTGAAAATTATCGTCCGATATCAAATGTGCCTTCTATAACACAAATTCTAGGAAAAAAAAAAAAAACACTTGTTCGCCGTTTTCTGCGCCGTGACTGGCAGCACTCCGGCGAAGCGAAACGGGGTCGATTCGAGCACGATATCGGCGTCTTTCGACGTGCTCGCCGGCGACCGTCGCACGAGTACGTCGCACGAGCGCGTCTGCCGGGGCGCCGTTTGCGAAGCCGACGCAAAAGTGGGAACCGCCGCTCGGATGATCGCCGCTTTCGGCAGAGTGAGTGTTGGCACTCCGGGGAAGCGAAACAGCGTGAATGCGCCCACGAAATCGGCGTATTTTGAAGTGCCCGCCGGCGACCGTCGCACGAGTACGGTAAACCGCGTCAGCCGGGGCGTAGTTCGGGACGCCGACGAAAAAGTGGGAAGCGCAACTCGGATCTTCGCCGTTTTTGCAGGAGTGAGTGGCGGCCCTCCTGCGAGACCAAGAAGCATCGATTCGTGCACGAATTCGGCGCCTTTCGACGTGATCGCCGGCGACCGTCGCTCGAGTAGGGCAAACCGCGTCTGCCGGGGCGGGCTTCGGGACGCCGATGCGAAAGTGGGAAACGCTGCTCGGATGTTCGCCGTTTTTGGCCGAGTGAGTGCTGGCACTCGGGCGAAGCCAAACGGGGCCGATTACGGCACGATATCGGCGTCTTTCGACGTGCCCGGCGGCGACCGTCGCACGAGTACGGTAAACCGCGTCAGCCCGGGCGGAGTTCGGGACGCCGATGCGAAAGTGGAGAACGCCGCTCGGATCTTCGCCGTTTTTGGAGGAGTGAGTGGCGGCACTCCGGAGAAGCCAAGGAGCGCCAATTAGCGCACGATATCGGCGTCTTTCGACGCGCTCGCCGGCGACCGTCGAACGAGTAGGGCAAACCGCGTCTGCCGGGGCGGGGTTTACGACGCCGACGCAAAAGTGGGAACCGCCGCTCGGATGTTGGCCGTTTTTGGCAGAGTGAGTGCTGGCACACCGGCGACGCGAAAGAGCGCGAAAGCGCCCACGAAAGTGGCGTATTTGGACGTGCTTGACGGCGACCGCTGCAGGAGTACGAAAAACCACGTCAGCCGGGGCGAGCGACCCACGGCGGTCTGGGTGCTTATCGCTGCTATTATAGGGGCACCCCGGCAGACGCAGAAAAAAAAAATTTTTTTTCGACCTTCTTTTTTGCTGGTCGAGCTCGGGTAACCCAGGTCGCAATGGGAGCCGCGCACGAAAGCGGCGTCGCGAGACGCGTTCGCGGTCGCTAGTCGCACGAGCTCGGCAACCGCGTCAGCCGGCGCGGAGTTCGGGATGCCGACGGCTAAGTGGGTACCGCTGCTCGGATGTTCGCCGTTTTTGGCCGAGTGAGTGCTGGCACTCCGGCGAAGCGAAACGGGGCCGATTCGGGCACGATATCGGCGTATTTAGACGTGCTCGCCGGCGACCGTCGCACGAGTACGGCAAAGCGCGTCTGCCGGGGCGAGGTTTGCGATGCCGACGAAAAAGTGGGAAGCGCCGCTCGGATCTTCGCCGTTTTTGCAGGAGTGAGTGGCGGCCCTCCTGCGAGACCAAGAAGCATCAACTCGCGCACGATATCGGTGTCTTTCGACGTGCCCGCCGGCCACCGCCGCACGAGTACGGCAAACCGCGTATGCCGGGGCGGGGTTGGCGACGCCGACGCAAAAGTGGGAACCGCCACTAGGATGTTCGCCGTTTTTGGCAGAGTGAGTGCTGGCACACCGGCGACGCGAAAGAGCGCGAAAGCGCCCACGAAAGTGGCGTATTTGGACGTGCTTGACGGCGACCGCTGCAGGAGTACGAAAAACCACGTCAGCCGGGGCGAGCGACCCACGGCGGTCTGGGTGCTTATCGCTGCTATTATAGGGGCACCCCGGCAGACGCAGAAAAAAAAAATTTTTTTTCGACCTTCTTTTTTGCTGGTCGAGCTCGGGTAACCCAGGTCGCAATGGGAGCCGCGCACGAAAGCGGCGTCGCGAGACGCGTTCGCGGTCGCTAGTCGCACGAGCTCGGCAACCGCGTCAGCCGGCGCGGAGTTCGGGATGCCGACGGCTAAGTGGGTACCGCTGCTCGGATGTTCGCCGTTTTTGGCCGAGTGAGTGCTGGCACTCCGGCGAAGCGAAACGGGGCCGATTCGGGCACGATATCGGCGTATTTCGACGTGCTCGCCGGCGACCGTCGCACGAGTACGGCAAAGCGCGTCTGCCGGGGCGAGGTTTGCGATGCCGACGAAAAAGTGGGAAGCGCCGCTCGGATCTTCGCCGTTTTTGCAGGAGTGAGTGGCGGCCCTCCTGCGAGACCAAGAAGCATCGACTCGCGCACGATATCGGTGTCTTTCGACGTGCCCGCCGGCCACCGCCGCACGAGTACGGCAAACCGCGTATGCCGGGGCGGGGTTGGCGACGCCGACGCAAAAGTGGGAACCGCCACTAGGATGTTCGCCGTTTTTGGCAGAGTGAGTGCTGGCACTCCGGCGAAGCGAAAGAGCGCGAATGCGCCCACGAAAGTGGCGTGTTTGGACGTGCTTGACGACGACCACCGCAGGAAAACGAAAAACCACGTCAGCCGGGGCGAGCGACCCATGGCGGTCTGGGTGCTTATCGCTGCTATTATAGGGGCACCCCGGCAGACGCAAAAAAAAAAAAATTTTTTTTCGACATTCTTTCTTGCTCGTCGACCTCGGGTGACCCAGGTCGCAGTGGGAGCCGCGCACGAAAGCGGCGTCGCGAGACGGCTTCGCGGTCGCTAGTCGCACGAGCTCGGCAACCGCGTCTGCCGGGGCGGAGTTCGGGACGCCGACGGCTAAGTGGGAACCGCCGCTCGGATGTTCGCCGTTTGTGGCCGAGTGAGTGCTGGCACTCCGGCGAAGCCAAACGGGGCCGATTCCGGCACGATATCGGCGTCTTTCTACGTGCTCGCCGGCGACCGTCGCACGAGTACGGCAAAGTGCGTCTGCCGGGGCGGGGTTTGCGACGCGTACGCAATAGTGAGAACCGTCGCTCGGATGTTCGTCGTCTTTCGCCGAGCCAGTGCTGGCACTCCGGCGAAGCCGAACGGAGCCGATTCGGGCACGATATCGGCGTCTTTCCACGTGCTCGCCGGCGACCGTCGCACGAGTACGGTAAACCGCGTCAGCCGGGGCGGAGTTCGGGACGCCGATGCGAAAGTGGGAAGCGCCGCTCGGATCTTCGCCGTTTTTGGAGGAGTCAGTGGCGGCACTCCGGTGAAGCCAAGGTGCGCCAATTCGCGCACGATATCGGCGTCTTTCGACGTGCCCGCCGGCCACCGTCGCACGAGTACGGCAAACCTCGTCTGCCGGGGCGGGGTTTGCGACGCCGACGCAAAAGTGGGAACCGCCGCTCGGATGTTCGCCGTTTTTGGCAGAGTGAGTGCTGGCACTCCGGCGAAGCGAAAGAGCGTGAATGCGCCCACGAAAGTAGCGTATTTGGACGTGCTTGACGGCGACCGCCGCAGGAGTACGAAAAACCACGTCAGCCGGGGCGAGCGACCCACGGCGGTCTGGGTGCTTATCGCTGCTATTATAGGGGCACCCCGGCAGACGCAGAAAGAAAAAAAAAAAATGGGGACATGGCGTGCGTCACCGTGCGGCTTCGCAGCGTTGCCGAAGTCGCCGAGCCCTTCGACTGAGCCGAACGGCGGACAGGGAACGTTGGTCGGCCGTTCTAACCTGTCGGTGCCACGCCGAGACGTCGTTAAGGAAAACCGCGTCGTGGGCCTCTACGACGCCGTCGAGTCGTTGT
The DNA here is from genome assembly GCF_043290135.1 of Rhipicephalus microplus. Classification (NCBI taxonomy): domain Eukaryota; kingdom Metazoa; phylum Arthropoda; class Arachnida; order Ixodida; family Ixodidae; genus Rhipicephalus; species Rhipicephalus microplus. The sequence goes on from NW_027464906.1 coordinate 81,370, forward strand.
ACGTTTGGTGTCCAGCGTGTCGGCGGCGAGTAGCGGACACGTCGTTCACGACTTCGGTCTTTCGCAGTCGACGCGAACTTGCGGAGAGTCGTGGTGCCTCACGTTTTCGGCAGAAACCGCGGCGGAATTTTCCCGTGCGTGCGCGCACGACCTCGGTGCTGTGCCGTCAGCGTAGTGTTGCACAAACTCGTGGCCTACCCAAGGTGCGGTACGTTTGCGGCCGTATCCTCGGTGGGAATTTCGTGAGTAGGGTCGCAAATTCTACGACCTCGGCGGGTTTGAGAGCGACGTAGACTTGTGGCACGCTCAACGTGCCACACGTTTCGGGGCACACCCGCGGTGAAATTTTCTCGAGTACGCTCGTATTAGTGCCCAAGGAGGTCTGGGTACTTATCGCTGCTATTATGTGGGGGTTCTCGTGAGCGGCGTACGCGAAAGCGACCGGGTGTCTGATATGCGGCGGGCTTCGGCCTCGTCAAGCGTGTCCTCGGGTCTGCTCCAGGGGAATCCACGGCAGTCGTCTGCAGCCTCATCCGCTTGATGCGTTAGGGGCTGGTTGTCGGACGGTGCCGTTTTACCACGATATCGAGGTGTGTTCCGTGTCGTCCTCGGGCGATTCAGATGCGAAAGCGCCGAAGACGCGGGCGTGACCCGTCGTCTGGCGGCTTTGCAGTCTCGGCTCCGTTGCTAGTTCCGGCCGGTCCACCGACAGTGCAGCGGGCTTGGGCAACCCGCACGGCGCGACCGAGTCGATGCAACGAAAAAGAGCGAGCATGAACGTGCTTCTTGCCGCACGGCTCCCACTCGTCTTTCGGGAAGGTTGTGCCGTAGCGAGCTCGAACGCCGTCATCTCGGAGTGCAAAATAAGCGTGTTGGGGCGCCTGAAGGTGGCCTCCGCCGCACACAGACTGCGTCCGGCCCGCCGAAGGCGAGGACGGACGCGCAGTCGAACGATTACCTGGTTGATCCTGCCAGTAATCATATGCTTGTCTCAAAGATTAAGCCATGCATGTCTAAGTACATGCCGAAATAAGGCGAAACCGCGAATGGCTCATTAAATCAGTTATGGTTCCTTAGATCGTTTCTTCCTACTTGGATAACTGTGGCAATTCTAGAGCTAATACATGCAGTGAGCCTGGAGCCCTTTGGGTAACGGGTGCTTTTATTAGACCAAGATCGATCGGGTTTCGGCCCGTATTGTGTGGTGACTCTGGATAACTTTGTGCTGATCGCATGGCCACGAGCCGGCGACGTTTCTTTCAAGTGTCTGCCTTATCAACTTTCGATGGTAGGTTACTTGCTTACCATGGTTGTTACGGGTAACGGAGAATCAGGGTTCGATTCCGGAGAGGGAGCCTGAGAAACGGCTACCACATCCAAGGAAGGCAGCAGGCGCGCAAATTACCCACTCCCGGCACGGGGAGGTAGTGACGAAAAATAACAATACGGGACTCTTTTGAGGCCCCGTAATTGAAATGAGTACACTCTAAATCCTTTAACGAGGATCAATTGGAGGGCAAGTCTGGTGCCAGCAGCCGCGGTAATTCCAGCTCCAATAGCGTATACTAAAGCTGCTGCGGTTAAAAAGCTCGTAGTTGGATCTCAGTTCCAGACGAGTAGTGCATCTACCCGATGCGACGGCTCGGACTGAACATCATGCCGGTTCTTTCTTGGTGCACTTCATTGTGTGCCTCGAGATGGCCGGTGCTTTTACTTTGAAAAAATTAGAGTGCTCAACGCAGGCGAGTCGCCTGAATAAACTTGCATGGAATAATAGAACAAGACCTCGTTTCTGTTCTGTTGGTTTTTGGAATACGAGGTAATGATTAAGAGGGACGGACGGGGGCATTCGTATTGCGGCGCTAGAGGTGAAATTCTTGGACCGTCGCAAGACGAACTACTGCGAAAGCATTTGCCAAGAATGTTTTCATTGATCAAGAACGAAAGTCAGAGGTTCGAAGGCGATCAGATACCGCCCTAGTTCTGACCATAAACGATGCCAACCAGCGATCCGCCTGAGTTACTCAAATGACTCGGCGGGCAGCTTCCGGGAAACCAAAGTATTTGGGTTCCGGGGGAAGTATGGTTGCAAAGCTGAAACTTAAAGGAATTGACGGAAGGGCACCACCAGGAGTGGAGCCTGCGGCTTAATTTGACTCAACACGGGAAAACTTACCCGGCCCGGACACTGGGAGGATTGACAGATTGAGAGCTCTTTCTTGATTCGGTGGATGGTGGTGCATGGCCGTTCTTAGTTGGTGGAGCGATTTGTCTGGTTAATTCCGATAACGAACGAGACTCTAGCCTATTAAATAGGTGCGGGGTTCCCAGCACCTTACAACCTTCTTAGAGGGACAAGCGGCTCCTAGCCGCACGAAACAGAGCAATAACAGGTCTGTGATGCCCTTAGATGTCCGGGGCCGCACGCGCGCTACACTGAAGGAAGCAGCGTGTCTTTATCCCTGTCTGAAAAGACTGGGTAACCCGTGGAACTTCTTTCGTGATTGGGATAGGGGCTTGCAATTGTTCCCCTTGAACGAGGAATTCCCAGTAAGCGCGAGTCATAAGCTCGCGTTGATTACGTCCCTGCCCTTTGTACACACCGCCCGTCGCTACTACCGATTGAATGATTTAGTGAGGTCTTCGGACCGATGTCCGGCGCGGCCTTTCGGTTGCGCCGGTCTGTTGGAAAGATGACCAAACTTGATCATTTAGAGGAAGTAAAAGTCGTAACAAGGTTTCCGTAGGTGAACCTGCGGAAGGATCATTAACGGATTGTGAAGGGTGAGCGCCTCAGCTGCGTCTGCGCCCGACACTTTCTGCCGCTGACCCCGTTTGGACGCGGGGTCGGCTTTTCCCCACGGGGCTGCCTGAATGTGGAGCGGCACCCCGTGACAAATTGTTGCGCCCAGCGGACGCCAACACCGCGACCTTGGACGGTCGGCCAGGTGGCGGACGCGGGTACAAACGGCGCAACGCACTCATAGGTCGGCTTTCGACCCGCCACTGCACCGTGGCTCGAAGCGCTCGAAATGCGCGACCCGACCGCTGCGGGACCGCCTAGTACTGTAAACAGGAGCGGCGGAGCGCGAACGGCGAGTCGTGGTTACGTCGGTAGAAGGCGAGGCTGCGCGTTCCCGAAACGCCAGCCGAGTGCCCTCCCGACCGTTCGAGCGTGCAAGAACGAGACCCGACAATCGCGCGGCGACTGCCAAGTACGAGAGGAACGGCACAAGCGTCGGCGGTCGGTCAAGGAACTGGCGATGTGACGGGTCCGCTGTGCACCAGTGCATACCGTCCCGCCGTCCGCGGCAAGCGCCTCCGCGTCCTCGGGTGACGGAGGCTGCCGGTCGGTTCTTGCAGGCGAGGGATCTCGCTGGCACCGGTTCGCGTTGACGCGCGGCCGGTCATGGCACGGCGATGCGACGGCCGAGGTGCGCAGTACTCGATGGAGGAACCGCACGCTCCGATGACCGTCCCGCCCTCCGCGGCGTATGCGTACCGACCGTAATGGTTGCAGCAGCGCCGGCCGGCATTTGAATTCGCCACACGAAACACGGTGCGAGATCGCGGTTAGGGGAGCGTCGACGTTGCCAGGCGTTTTGCTTGCTGCCGAGGGAAAGGCGGCACG
>NW_027464906.1:90000-92500 GCF_043290135.1 Rhipicephalus microplus
ACTAATAGCAGTCAAGATAAATAAAGGTGAAAGAGAATTGGTAATTATCAACTGCTACTGTCCTCCGAATGAAAACGTCGAGCTGGCAATGTCAGCAATAGGAAACATTTTACAGAAATTTATAGACATTAACACGATAATAATGGGTGACTTCAACTCAAAACATCAAATTTGGGGAAGCACGGAGACGGATGAGAAAGGTGAAAAAGTATTAGAATTCACAGTATTACACAACCTGACATTATTAAATGCCAAAGAATCACCTCCGACATTTAAAACAAGTAGGGCGAGGGGTTGGATTGACCTCACCATATGTGACGCAAACCTAAACCAGGATATTAAAAGCTGGGAAGTACTTAAAACCTATAATCACAGCGATCACAGATACATTAAAGTTGTTATTAAAAATGAAGAACTTCCAGAGGAATATGGCCTAACGTTAAAAGGGCAAACAAAAGTCATGGAAAAGTTGCAAATTGATCCCTGGTTTGAGGAAGTCCAGGGGAAAATAAACACGAAGGAAAGTATTGAAGAAATAGTGAATACGCTACACGAGAAAATCGAGAAACTTAAGAAGGAATTCAGTAAAAAGAAAAAACCTTCTAAACAAAAACCGAATACTTGGTGGTCAAGAGACCTAGAAATTGAAAGGAAGAGAGTCAGAGCACTACGAAGGAGGTATCAAAAGGCGAAAGGGGATATCAGAGAACAATACAAAAAGGAATACTATAAAGAACATGACACGTATAACAACATGATAGAACAGGCTAAAAACAACAGTTGGAAAACTCTATGTACTAAGGCTACGAAAAATCCATTCATCCTACCGTATAAAATTGCACGAAATAAGATGAAAACCAAGGTTATGTTTAGAAGCATCACAAAAGAAAATGGAGAAGTCACAAAGACTCTTCAGGAAACAATAGAACACATTCTAGGAAATTTATACCCTAACTGCATGGAAAATGACGAGCCAGGACACAGTCAAATACAATCAAGCAACGACACAATAAACAATAACAAACAGGGAGGAAATTGGACATCGGGAGCAGAAATGAGAGAAAGAAATTTACCCAGTGATGACCTCCCATTTACAGAGATTGAAGTAACGCAGATAGTAAAAAATCTGAGGAAAGATGTAACCCCCGGACCAGACAACCTAAAAACTAACCTCATACAAGTGATGTATGAAAGGCATAAGACTTTCTTTGTCAATCTTTTTAATGCATGCTTAAAGCACGGACATTTTCCTCAAAGATGGAAAGAATCTAAAATTATATTGATTCCAAAAGGGAACGGAGAGGACAAATCCGAGGAAAACAAATATCGCCCAATAGCTATTAACTCGATTTTGGGAAAAATATTAGAAAAGCTCATAAAAGATAGAATCTATTATTTCTTGTTTAAAAATCACCATTTTAACAAAAAACAATTTGGATTTACCCATGGGACATCAACAACCACGGCATTGGAAGAAATAATCAAACGAATAAACCAAGCGAAAATTGATAAGCTAAACAGCATGCTAATAGCACTAGATATTAAAAACGCATTCAATTCTATAAAACCCGAAGTAGTTATTCAGAAATTAGAAGAATATAAGTGTCCCAACAACCTAATAAAACTGGCGGACAATATTCTACGGAACAGGAAAATAATCTATGAAACAGATGGAGTAAAAATTAAGAAAACACTAACTTCAGGTTCCCCACAGGGGTCACCTTTAAGCCCACTCTGTTGGAATATAACAATAGGCGACCTATTAGAAACTCAGCTTCAAGAAGGAGTACACATCCAAGCCTTTGCGGACGACGTGGTGTTACACATAAAGTTCCGCTCAAGAAAAGAGGTGGAGGAAAAAGCTACGAAGGCACTAACACTAATAAATCAGTGGGCACATCAAAAAGGAATAACCCTGAATAAGGAAAAATCGGAATATATGATAATCGGAAAGCAGTACATTAGCCATCAACCCCAAATAAAAATCGGACAGGATAAAATCAAAATGGTTAACGAAATGAAAATTCTAGGGGTGGTCTTGGACACAAAACTAACATTCCTCCCACATCTAAAATACTTAAAAAGAAAAGTAGACGAAGTCACGTATAATTTAAGTCGTACAATAAAAGACGACAAACATACAAATAGAAACACACTACAGTTAATATATAAAAGGGGTATAGAACGAATGGTTACATACGCCTCCCCAGCATGGTATAGCCGAAAAACCATTTTTATTAAAAAACTGAAATCAATCCAAAGATTACCTTTATTATTAATAACTAAATCATTCAAAACAACATCAAATCTTTCACTCAACATATTAGCAAACATTCCACCTCTCCATTTGACAATCGAAAAAGAAAACGAATTACACTACATACTTAAGAAAGGAAAGAACTTCACATGGCAACAGAAAGTATACACCGAAAACGAAATAATGAAGAAACACGACCAATGGCAAGATCATCCAGCAAATAAAGTTAGCATACCCTTTGGA